>NC_134951.1:123810905-124112252 GCF_965638725.1 Aptenodytes patagonicus
TGGAATCATTTACCTTAGGGTGCATCTACATCGCACAGGGTTACGTGCAATGATGCAGAGCAAATCAGCCTGTGCCAATGCCCAGACGGCACTTCTGTACTGCTTTTGGTGTCCCAGCTGGCTCATTTTAAACTGATTTAAATATTCAGTGTGCTCATATGTCAGAAGGAAGATGCGTAACAAGAAAGAAGATTGAAGTACAAGAGGGTGTTTAATATACAGAAAAAGAAAATTATTACTTTATTTTCCTTTTTTTCATACTCTGACAAACACTCTTATCAATAACGTAAGATTGAGCTCTGGAACTCACTGCCACAGGACAGTTCTGAAAGAAATTTATGTGACTTAACTGCCTTCTTGCTAATGGTTTCAATAAAGCTTGAATTTTCTTAATATTAAATAAGAGACAACACATGCATCGGATTTGAAGTTTAGATAGGAGCTCTGAGAATGAATCAGGGATGGGGGTCTCTTTTGGAGGCTAAGGAATTAGAAATCTCTGAAGTTGTATTTGCAACGTTTGTCTCAAAATGGCAAGAAACAATAAAGCCTATGACATTTCTGAACTGAAATGGGATAGAGCGCTGACTGTTCCTCTTTCACATTTGACCGAGACACACACATCCACAGTGCCTCCTGATTATTAGTAGAGGAGATTATTTTTTTCTGTGATGCTTATTCATGAAATAGCACTGTGTAGCATTTTCATTATGTCTTTCCCACTCTGCTTGACAACCACTTTTCATTCTCCATATTTTTTCAGTAAGAGACCTCAATGGGCCAGCATGACATTTTCAATCACCCTTTTTTTCCTTCCAAAAACTGAATTAGAACTCAAAATAGTTGATTTTAAAAAATAATGAGGCTTGCATAAACCTACCCCCTTCTCAATCTTTCAACACAGAATTGCAAAATCTATCCATCACTGGAATCACCATGCAGTTAAAACTCCCAAAGCTTTCAGCTGGACCAAAATGTTAACTGTTCCACCCAAGTCCAGCGAAATGGGAGCCTGTAGTGCAAAAACAGCAAGACACCTTTGACTATCCCAGTTCCAATGGGTAAAGCAGCAGAAAAGCCTGATTAATAAGGCAGTTAAACTGCTGCATCTTTCTGTGGTCCTTCAAAAATCATTCAGAAATAAAGAACAGCTTTTCCCTGCCTGTGAGATCAGATTTTGAGATTTTAATGAATCTTCCAAAATCCAATATTCCTGCCAACTGCTTTGTCACAACCTGTTTCTACTTCAAAACCTTCTGTCTATCACTTTCTGACAGTGAGCAAGGATTTATATGCATCTTAGAAAGCTGCCCAATCACCAGTTTTGCAAGATTTCTAAGATACAGGCAGATTTAAAACAGTGTGTCCTTGACTATGAGCATTACACCAACCTCCTAATTCTCTCGCATCATTCCAGGATAAACTATGAAATTTGCATTTAATGATCAAGAAATGTAACTGCTAATGATGTAAAAATCTTATTAAAAGTTCCCAGTAACAGGAATAAAAACAGGAAAATTATTAAAACTATTATTTAAAACTGACATTTAAATTGTGTTCTCTGGCAAAAGATAAATTGTCAAAGAAAATAAAGTGTAATAATTATTGAGAAAATAAGTTCTCCCACGGTAGTCACTTAAATGACTAAAGCACTCATTAAGTTTTTTTCCTCCAAATAAATCCTCTGTTAAACCTTTCTTTTTATTTCTTTAAACAACTTATGAACATATAAAATCTCTCATGACACCTTGACAGTGTTTTGAAGCATCACTTAGCCTGGGAAGAGGGAGGACAGGGCTTTATTTTTTATTTTAAATTAGTTGTTTAAGAGCAAGACTTGATCAGTTAGACACAGTCCCATGTCTCAGTCACATCCTTTCTTACTGGTTTGTATTTTATGTCCTGTCACCATCCATATGCTTTCCTAAACCCCCCTCCTTTAAGGGAAAGTTTATTTGGAAGGCACATAATAAAATAATTAAATATACAACGACTCCTGACAATCCTCATCAGACTAAACAAATTTTCTCTAAGGAAGTAAAAAAGTGCTGCTTCTCCCCAGGCACACGTTGATCAGAATACAGCCATATCAGGGCAGAAGATTTACACAAAACATCTAGACTATCTAACACGTCATATTTAAAATCAATAAAAAAAAACCCCAACCAAAACCAACACTCACCTCGCCCCCCCCCCCCCAAAAAAAAAACCAAAACCCCCATGCAAATTAATGAGGCTGCCTAAGGCATGTACTTCCATTTTTTTCCCCAAGAATACACCACCACAGATGTGTGGCATTTCTTCTCAGGAGACAAATAATCTTTTGACAGTAATGTTCTTAAGACACTAATGAAAGACAAAGAAGTAAATGGTTAAGCAAAACTCCTTTATTATCTTCACACCAGCACTCATTTGTTGACTCACACTCCCCGCTGGGAGCCAAGCATCCCAATCTCTCTCACAGGCATCTATCTAAAAAAGCTGACAGCAGTTTAGTTTAGTTTCCTACTACCAAAATTCACAGCCTGTTCTCTGTAAGCGTCTCACCAACAATGCCTTTAGCCAGTGCCATGGAAGAAGGATGTACTAAGAAACATTTTCCACAATCCGATGAGAAGAGATCATTTCCGAAATAAAGCATGGACAACAATAGCAGCACAAACACTAATAAGAGCAGAAAAGGCATGCTGATCTTTCAGAGCCAACAGCAGTGCAGCTAGGAGTACAATTTCTGGAAGAAGTATTAAATTGTAAAATCTGGCAGATTTGGACTATGACCTGTCAAAAGGAGCCTCTCGTATCAGAAGCCTTAACTCATACAAAACCACCCCCAACATCTGCAAGGGTGCAGCGTTTCTGATCCTAAACATGTTTCCTATAAAAGCAAAATGAGACTAAGCCAGCAGCCAATTCAGATGGGCACGCCAAATGACGAGGACTTTGAAAAGCCAGTGAGCCACCTCTAACACCATTAGAAAGCTCCAATGAACTACTTCAAAAACCTAAGCCAAGAAATTAAGGCAAGCAAAGAAAGCTCAACCAAAGCCCAAAAGCATTTCTAACAGTGCTAGATGCAATTCAGCCCTTACTGAAATATTCTGAAAAGTTACAACCCTTAAAACGAATGTCTCGGCACAGTCGCACCATCACCACCACCTCGCCCCTCTTTGCTGATTCCTCTAAGGCTCAGCACAGACTACCAGCAGCCACCAAGAAAGCACCTATACACCCACCAACAACCCTGTCCTTTGGCAGGGACCTGCGCCTGGGCAAAACTATTCAAGACAGCTGAAAACCAAATCCCACTGCAAACAGCTCTGGAAAGACGCCACAATAATTGACTGCTTAGTATTTCATCTGCCATGTCATCACCTATGTTGACAAATGTAAATTAACACACATTGAAAAAACATTCCTGACTACTTACACAATGATAAGCTGTAATTCAGCTATTAGAACTCAGAAACAAGAGCTTGGAGTTATATGTAATTCTGCAAAAACATCAGCTCAGTGCTTAGCAGAGATTAAGAAAAGCAGACAAAGATCAAAAATATTTATATCACTGCATGCTTCTCCTTTTCTCATACTCTTCTCCAAGTATTTGCTCTTGGCCACTCTTGGAGAGCAGACACCGAGAGTTAGCTCGATCTCTGATCTGACTCAGTAACACCTTTCTGGCGCTCCTGCTACAAGAACAGTGCCATTTGATAAAGGGGCTATGAATTAAAGCATTGTTAAATTTACAAGTATTTCAATTTAATAGCATCAACACTAGATAGGCTATAAATGCCTTCCTGATTGTTACATATTTTATTTACAGAATGAGCCAGATGGCTCAACAAAAACTGACACAAATCTGGAAAAGGTTTGTTATTGTATATTGCCATTGCAGGTCTAAGGGAAGCAAAATACAGTGTGTTAAGTTTCAAGGTGCCTCCACACCCTATCTAATACTGTGCTTATTAATTGTGACCCAAATAAGGAATATATATAGAGGACAGTTGCAGATCTCTTTAAAAGCACTTTTAGCTTAATATGGACTGAAATCAAATCCCACTGAAGTCAACAGCAAAATCCCATTAGTGAAATGGGCTTCTACACCAGTTGACATTTGTTTAGTTAAGAGTAATGACATACAGGCAACTTCAATCCACCTCAAAATTCATCCATCCCATACCACACAATAATGTGATACCTAAGAACGTCTGAATGCGTAATATTTTAATGCCAGGCTCCTGATCCAAGTATGGATTACAAAATATCATACCTACAAGACAAGATCCAGAGAACATCATTGTTTCCAAGCATCAACACTTTGGCCACCCCAGAAGAATAGCGCATAAACTGCCTACTGAAAAAAAATCCAAACATCCAAAATGGTTACACAGGACAAGCAGCTAAAACTGTAGTAAAATAATTCACTCCACAGTACACAACTGACAACTGTATGCCACTACGAGCTTAATGGCTTTAATTTTGACATTAGGTGTTCAAATGACCAAGAGAACTACAGCAAGAACACATATGCTTCCTTGTAAATGTTCTTGCTACCAACTCAAACCAGAAGCTAATTACACATCAAATAACGCTGAGCTCTTACTGTGGTAGATGTAAAACTAATTTTTTTTTTCCTCCTGAAGCCACTTTGCTGTAAAACCCTTGGATCACTTCTGTGGATTCTACACCTCAGATACACCGAGGGGCAAAAAAAGAAATAAAGTGAAATAACAACATTACAAGTGAGACACTAAATCAAAGTAAAAGATATCCAGGAAAAGAAAATTTTAAAAAACGGAGGAGGAAAGATTTAAACTCCATTTAAATTCCTTAATGCTCAAGAAAAGAGCGTGAAGTCCAACTCTAAGTCCCGTGAAAACATTTTTGATTGTTGTCTTTCAGTAGAAATAATTCTGCAAGTGAATCCTAAATAGAAGCACTATCTTCACAAGAGAAATTTGATCAAAAAGCTTTCCTTTCAGAAAACATCTACTGTATAGCTTTAGTATTATTTTGAATGTGAAAAAAATGAAATTATTACAGCAATTATTTGACTGAATTGTAATATTAAGTGAGTTTTCCTTACATTTACCTGTCCCCCAAATATTTTACATCAGGATACACAAGAAAATGGTTAGGAACCAACTTCGAAACATTCACATAAACAGCTGATCTGCTAAAAAAAAAATCTCTTAGGAACTGAGGTTTTGCTGGACCTCTGAAAATCAGCATTTTAATGATAACATGGGAACAGCTTGCAGTCATCCTGTTGCTACAGGTGTTGTTGCATTGTTTGCTCAAGAAATTCTTTTCTTGCTTCCTATTTTACGGCACACAAATTTCAAATTACAAATCTGAGATTCAACTTTCTGATATTATAAGAACAAAGACTCTGCAGCATCACATGAACGTTTTGACTGGCTGTCATTTTTTTCCTTCACCACATCCTAACAGACATATCGAGAATGATAACTAAAGCATATTAGGAGCTAGAACTGTCAAGACTGAACAAAATAGAGAAAGACAGGCTTAGTCCTGCAATATTATCCAGGAAAAAAAATAAAATAAAGATAGATCATGGAAATCCTCTCACATTCTTTAACAGCAGAGTTCTTCTGAAAAGCTATTAGTTTAGATAATCTTCCATGAAACCACAAAACTGTATTTCTTATAGCGTATGAGAAATCAAGCAAAATTGCTAGGCAGAAGTTAGTCATTCAAAGAGTGTGACTAAGCTTGATTAGTTTTCTGCTGAAGTAATTTTGAAATGTACGCATTTTCTTAGTAAGCAATACTGCCAATGGATTATTAAAACTGATTGTTTAGTTGTGTTACAATTTATGAGCTCAGGAATTCCATTACAGCCTTTACTAAACATAGAATTGGTCTAAAAAGTCAAAATAATTTCAAACAAAAACTATACAGACCTGTGGGTTAGGACAATTTTTAAAACTTACCATTTTTTTAATCTGAAAAGCCCACTTTTTTTTTTTTTTAAAATAACATACCAGTTGCCCAGTGATTGGTTTATTTAAATATTTTGATGTTGAGGGAGTCACAGTCACACGCAAGCTCTTTATGCAAATATCACACACTGCAAAACGTAAGAGACCAGAAGGTACCCCAGTCAGTCGCACAAAGACAAAACACGCGACTTCCTTGCATGGGTGTTGGTGCTCCAATATCCATATGAGGTGGTCCATTTTGCCTTGGAAGGGGCTGTCTCTTAGCAGCCTTCCTCAGTTTCACTGCCTCACCCGGATGCATCTGCAAAGCTAATTGCCGCCCCATAATGCAGAAGTAAGCCAGCTAGCCAAGGCGGCATTGATCAAAAAGGGAATTTTCTAGCAGGGTTTTTGGTCTTGCTCTAGACAAAAGCAACAGAGCTGGGGTAACATAATATCCTGGCAGCCCGAACAGACACCCCGTCTCCCAGATTCGGATTTACAACTAGACTTGACTGGAACCATCCCTTGCTGAGTGCAGAAAACAGAGTTCCTTAAATAGCTGATCTGGCAAGCACCACTCATTCAGGCTCATCTGGTGGAAATAGCATCTGCAAAATCACTGGGAGTTAATAACGCATTCATCGACACTGAAAATGACTGAAAATTCCCTTTTCACTTATTATCCTACCTCTCTAATATGTTTTAAAAGGAACTGTAATTACCATTGTGCACTGTTGTTAGGAAAGAGAAGATGAAAGCCGCTCTAAAGCAGCCACACGGTCCCATCTCTCTTTTGCTCTTTGCTAAATAACAAACGTGCCTTAAAGTGATTGCTGCGCAGCGAGAAGTGACTTGTGGGAATGAATTGCAATGACCTTGGGTTGTTTACTGGGGAACTTATCAGAGCTACCACTTAGGTGAGTACAAAAGAGATTTGATGTAAGCAAACCCAAAGAGTTATGTCTAGACCAAATAACACTGTATCTTCTAAAATGCCCATGGCACCCTGGCAAACACAATCCCTGCTTCCAAACTTCATTATGCTCAGCGATGATTGTTTGATACAGTTCACGTCTGATCAGAGAGTGGGCAAAACCTTTCCTAAGAGAAATATTAATGTTAAGCCTGTTTCCAATTTCCAAATAAAATAAAATACAATAAAAAAAATACCCAACCCTCCCCTTCCCAGGTTCCTGCCACCAAGACTTCGAAAGTTCAAGTGAAGTGGTTGAAACATGAAAACGAAACAACACACCAACAAAAAAATACTGCCGCTGGAAGGCTTTAAGAAATGTTAAATGCGTCACCTATTTGCAAAATTTTAACAAAGCTGTTGCTGATGAATGGCTATAAATATAAAAGAGTAATGGGACATGAACAAGAGCCTTAAACAACAACAGAAACATTACCTGGATGAGTAAATATAGCTTAACATGGTTTTGATTCACTGGTAATTTATGGTTCTTTTATCTTTATGAATATAATAACTAATAGGAGCCATAAATAAAGATAATAAATGTTAAATATGTATTACTGTAAGCTCTACTATACAAAAAAATTAATATATCGTAATTGTAAATGGTCTACATGCCAAAAATACTTAAAAAGCTTAGCAGCATTTAAAACAACAACAATAAAAACAGTTTCTCCTTTTCTTGTAACCACATATAACCTTCAGAGCGAATTAGGGCAAGACTAAATCACAGTTTCCTTGCTGAAAAACATGGGAAAAACAAACCTTTGAAGAATGAATGCTGTATGTAATTTAGCTACTGAAAAATGCATATGGTATTATTATAAAGTTAATAGCAGAGAAAGTATCAATAAGGAAATGATATATGCAGCATTTTTTTAATTTCCCCTTATGCCAGAGGGTAGAGGAGCAAAATGGATCCCGTTTTCACTGTTTAGTAATAAACTGGCCAAGTACAGCTCAAACAAGCCCCATTACGGTGAGTAACTTATGTGCGGTCTTTTATCCTTTAGTAGCCTGTGTGATCTGTTGCTTAAATCAAATTACCAGACACTGTGTGAATTATAGATTACTATTACATACGATTATGCCAAAGTTGGCCCTGCTATGGACAATCCGAGCAGTGACTCACAGGCCAGAAGTGGAAGGGTGATGACTGGAGAGCTAGTCAGTCATTAATGGCTTCTAATCAGCCAGCTGGATTCCTTATTTGATGATCCCTAACTAGCCTTTTCCCAAAGATGAAACAGCTAAGAATATCGCTATATAGTACATTTCCTATACAACATGGCTGCAGAACAAACCAATATAATAAAAAAAAAATTATTGCCTACGTGATATAGCATTAGTCCCTTAACTTCAACTCCGTTCACCTAGAAAACAAATTAAAAAGCATGGTTTCACTAAAAAGCACAGGGTTTATAAGCTGTGTTTTCCTGGAGGAAAAAATTGGTACTAGCACCTCTGTATCCAATTCATAATTCTGCTCCATCAAGCTCTAGCCGGCTTACTTTGAATTACAAACAACTGAGTTTCAGCATGTTATTTTCCCCACAGTATTTAGCTGTCAAAGATACTGATCTAGAACATGAATTTTTATTCAGCCATTTAAAACTTAATATAGTTGTCCTTCCCCCTGAAAAACAAGGCTTTCTTTTTCAATATGATCCTTCCAACACTAAGTGTGTAACCAGGCTTTGTCTTGTGAGTGGCAGCCGGTCTGGAGCAGCGCAGAGACAGGAGGCAACCCAAACCCACAGCAGAAAGACAAACCCACCCTGCAGCAAGGGCAGCAGCCCCCATCCACACAAGAAACCAAGTGCACGTCCCAATGGCAGGGCAGGACCCCCCAAGAAAATGCTTCCTCCGCCACCGTAAGCCATTCCCAGAGCTCGCCCCGCCTTGCGCTTTCAAACTTGGGGCTGCTCAATAGCACCTCATAATGTTCTGTAAATGCTTCCAGTCTCTCATCTCTGTTAAAAAACTACAACCTCTAGTATTTAAATACACGTGCGACTAAAATGGCATTTCATGCCCCAGCGGTCAGTAGTTTAGATGGCATTGCTTTGTCATTCAATACAAGTTGCGCCAGGGGAGGTTTAGATTGGACGTGAGGAAAAATGTCTTTACTGAAAGAGTGGTTAAACATTGGAACAGGCTGCCCAGGGCAGTGGTGGAGTCCCCATCCCTGGAAGTATTTAAAAGATGTGTAGATGAGGCGCTTAGGGACATGGTTTAGTGGGCATGGTGGTGTTGGGTCGACGGTTGGACTCGATGATCTTAGAGGTCTTTTCCAACCTCAATGATTCTATGATTCTATAATACGGTAAAGGTTTTTACATCCTGAGGAATACCGAGAGATGCTAAAAACATCACTGGTGGTTTCATTTCAGCCTTGCCTGCCAGAGCACAAGAAAGTTCACAATTATATTTTGCCGTCTATCGAACTACAATAAAAAAAATTACAAATACAAAGCATCTATCATGCATAAAAATTTTAATATACCTTCAAAAAGTATCTATTCTAATTGCTCAAAGGCTTGTGAAAGGGAGAATTTTTTCACAAAGAAACAGTCCAAAACCAGAAAACTTTCAACAGTGTTTACCAAAAGTAAATTCAAGTGACATTTTCTTCCCCCCCCCCCCCCCCCCCCCTAGATCTTCTGTGGAAACTTTTTACTTCTTTGACACAAAAGTTGCTTTTTCAAAAAAACCATTAAAGAGCAGCAACAGAAGTCACTAATGGTTAGTGCTTCCATTGAGAGTGAAATAAACATTTAAGGAGCTAGGCACTATAAGCTTTTTATCTCTTTCCCTTCTCTCTCTCTTATTGTCCTCTCCTAAAACCAGAATGTGAAAGGAAGTATCCAACACCATCACATAAGAGGAGACATCAGCTGATTTTGTGAGGAAACTCATCAGTCAACAGTTACTGTAAACTGTATTATTCAGATGTCAAGCAACTGAATTTTCTATTGCAACCATATAACTGCTCTTAGAACCATTTATTTTTTAAAAATCTATTGGCAACGTACGCCTTAAAAGAAATTCTCTCATATATTCTCAAAATTTATTGGCAACGTATGCCTTAAAAGAAATTCTCTCATGTATTCTCAAACCATCATGCAGAAAATAGCAGCTATACAAATTTATAAGTACTTCAGTCTTTCCAATGACTGGAACTAACGAAATGTATGGCATACTAAATGAAATGGTTTTGCTTGACGAAGGCTGCAAGTTCTTTGAACAGTGAACCAACTGGGATTCAATAGTCTAATTCTCAATCATATAAAACACCATCATGGACAGCTCTGTCAAGCTCATTAATACTAAAGCAACTGCTGATAATTGCTCCAGGTTTCAACCTCTAATTAAAGCTAAGTGGCTAGATTTGCATATAGTAAACAATAGAAGTTTCTTGCAACCACCTCCCAGAGGCCTTATCAGCTTCACAAATACAATATCATTAAAACTTGAATGCTAATTACGGTTAAGTTCTCAATGCAAATAGGAGTAATTCACTGGATATTTAGGTCTTTCTTGCTCAGACTGAGCACTGTAGTTTATCTAAATGCACCCTAGACACTTACCAAATATAACACAGCAGGAAGAACAAAACATTCCACCACTCTCCCTTCTCCATCATGTTTAATAAAATGATGTCAGATGTTATCAAAAGCATTCTGATAAACTGAGCAAGGTAGGTCAATTAGCCTTCTCTATTTGTTCAGTTTATCTGGGTAACAATGTTAAAAAAAAAAGCCCTAATTAAAAAAAAACTTCAGGCTAAGCTATTGTGCTCACGTTACAAACTTTGGTAATATCATAAACAGACTTTACAAAACTATCCTTATTTTAAACATTGTCTATATAATGACAAAAATTACAACAATGTGGAAATCCACATCCGTTGGGAAACTGCGTAAGATGCATTAAAGTGTCTTACAATAACACACTTGTAATGTATTTGTAATCTCTCCTTCAACCTCCTGTGTCGACTATAAGGAAAGAGGGAGCAGGGGAACAAAGTAAAAGAAAACATTTTTCCCCTGTGAAATAGCAGCCAGCACTCCAGCAGCCTCAAGAACAGTCTAAGAAATGAGCTTCACATGCCAGCCTGCACACCGAGAGCCCCTCGGCACTTGCAGCCTACGAGCGCAGAGAATGGCGATGCACACCACCATGACGTTGTACTGAGGCTTGTACGAGCAGCACCACGAGGTGAACCACTCTTACTCTGAAGCACTGAAAGAGCCCCACTGCTCAGCAGCATGCCCAGTCGTTGATGCTTGGGATATGCCATCCCATGAGCTCAGGCTTTTCCTATCCATCTGCTTCAGAAAAGTCTAGGATTTTCTCCCATCTGCTTCGTCTCAAAACTCTGCACGGACTAAAGCGCAAGTTTCTACAATGGAGCAACGAGTCACCTAAGAACAGCTCATCTGTAGCTACTATAAAAATACTAGTGCAACACTGACAATGTCACTGGCTAATTACTGGCTCCGAATGCACCAGGGAAAAAGTTACAGTCTTCTTCCTGCTGCTATGAAGGCTGCATTAATGAGTCAGGTTATGATTTCCATTGACAGTCCCTACTATTTTTACATGCATCCCGCATGTAAAAGGACTTCCACACTCCTCCAGCCCACACCAGTTAAGTTACAGGTGGAAAGTGAATAATTAGGATTCAGAGATACATGTTTCACAACAGCTGCGTCATGTAGAGAGAAGTAAACTTCACTTTCCATGTAAATATTTATGTACGTACATGGCCTCTATAGGGTCACCAGGGCACTCCTGCCACTGCTTTGCATGGAACCATCTTCTCCTCCAGCCTGCCTCTGTCCACACCTGCTTATCTGCTTTTCCAAGGAAAAAATAAACCTCCAAGTAGTACCATGAAAATATTTACTTCATAAAACTTTATTGTCTTTTCCCCCCTTCCCTTTGAGAGAGCCTCCATTTCCCTTCTTTCTTCACTAGCCTCTCAGCCTGGCCTTTTTCATAGAGGCTGCAACCTTCAGGTCACCTCCCAAGGCGTCTCCCAAAACATTCAAGCTTTTGTTTTACCTTGACCCAGAATTCATTTTAAAAATAAAAATAATAAAAAAAAAAACCCAACACTTGCTATCTATTCTGCCTCATTCCAGTTCCAAGGTACTGTGACTCAAACTACGTTCTGCAATCAGATCATCTATCCAATATGATAACCTAAATTTTATTTTTTTTTTTTTTAATTACATTACTCTTCACTCTTTCTGTTTCTGTCAGTGATCCCATAGTCAGAGCCCCTCTAGATTTAATTTCCTATCCCCTCAAGCGTGTCTTTTTCCATGCTGGACATGACTACAGGAATGTCTCCAAGTTCATAGGGTGCCAAAGGCTTTTGCCCTCCCTCAGTCTATTAAACAGGACACAAAGCTTCCTCCATGAAGCTCACACATGCTAGCCTGTCAACATGCTTTCACTTTGCTTTGGTAGGAAAAAAACATTAAAACCAAGGTAAGCAAAATAAAGTAAACATAAGATCAGCCTTGGTTCTCCATGCACACTGTATTACCTGCTACAGTTTATGAATCCGAAATCTACCCATGTCAAACATTTCCCCGCAGACAGAGCATCACACTGAACCAGGCAGGCTTAACTCCTGCCGTTAGCCCTCACTACACGTCCAATTATTTGCAACTCTTCCACTGCTGGGGCTTTGTCCATCACTACTCCTTATGGCAAAAGTTGCATATTAGCTTTCAAAGTACACCAGCATTTATGTCTTCTAAATTATTACTTTCCGTAAGCCTTTAATCATTTTCATTACATTGAACTGATTGGAAGCCAGGGACCACCAGCTGCAATTATCATATTTAAATGGCTTGCAGCAACAGCTGAGCACTTCTGCAGTGAGACCCCAAGTATACAATGATTCATGTCACATTAGAAATGAAAATTTATAGAAAAATCACGTAAATCTTTTTGCAGAAACTTAAATTTTTGACACTTCTGCTGCAGAATATTGCCCCACTTTGATCATTTCCACTGATGCTGTTTTCTGACATCAACGTGGTGATGCGCGATGTACCAGAACATTTACAGACCCTTCCCTTCTCCAGCCTGAGATTTGATTATTACTTACTGATTGCAGTCGTTATGCCAACTGAAGTTGTTTTGAGTTACGAGATTTACTTCAGATACACAACATGGGAGCTTGACTCCAATAGCTTTGGCCGAGTCCAAATTTTTCATCCACAGCGGTTGGAAAAAGGCACAGTTATGATCAGTCTATTTGAAAGTCAAACAATTTCATATTTTTTGTTTTTGTAAAAACAAACATTTCCTAATGTGTACCCAGCAATTGCTCAATGCCATGGTGTTCAAGAGCCCTTAAAAGGTTTTATTTCTCCTGATAATACCTCAGAAAAGGATAGTGGTATAGCTGCAAGCCTACTTTTCACCATTAAGAAAGCCTGCTGCATTAAAGGGGTTTGATTTATTTTTATATATATATATATATATAGTATATATTCAGTATAAAACATCAGACCAATGTATTCTGGAAGAGCTTAATAAACACACCAGAAACACGCTAGAAAAACCTTGGGAAAAACAGGAAAGTGGTCCATTGGACACATACCCTTTACCTACAGTTTTTATGCCTTCCGAAATTTTACAGATAAAAAACCATTCTTATTCTAAGCGAGCTATCATTTGACATGAATTTAGCTTATTGACTCTAATTCTAAGCCTTTCAGGACAGTGCTTTCCTTGACATCCACAGAACCCACAGGATTTACAGAAAGATCTCCTGAGCCATCCAAAGAAAGAAAAAAAAAAAGAAAAGAAAAAAAAAGATACAACTTGCAGTCCAGAGGCACAGAAGGTTTCCAGGGACCATTTTAAGGCAAAGGACACACATTCGTAACAGGTTGATGTAATGTTTTTTGTCAGTATAAACTAGTTCCTCCTACTGATGGAGACCGTAGGACTATTAGTAGTATCACTATTGCTTACTAATTTTTGGAGGAGCACTTAAACTTGACCAGTTGCCATTTCTCTCATGAAGCTCAGCCTCTTGCAGACCAGAAGACACTAAGATGAGACAGGGAAACATCTCAGAGCAAACTTCACTGCTGACCTTGGCGCTGCCATGCTCTCAGCACACACCAAGGTGTGCACAAACAGGAAGCTCCCACTCTTTCTAGGAGCAGTTTAATTAAACATCATCACCCATAGGTTCATAACTTAACAATACATGGAATGGTTTTATACGGCCGACGTATTAGATATATGCTTTTAGGAAGTCTTTGACTTCAACCTTCCCAACGCCTGCCACCGGTCCCAGTGTAACGCCAAAGAACTAAGCATTTACTTCTAAATTAGCCCTCTCCACAAGCGTTCATACAATTTGCAAGTTTGCCTTGGGTAGGATTTTTCAAGCTCTTCCTGACTTATGCTTATGTTGCATTCACGCCTGCGTATTCCTGCCTATTTGCTATTCTCCCTTTTGGACTTAACCGCTGAAATGGGTACTACTCACAAGTCAGAATTACAAGGGAATTATTATCTTTAACAAAATCTTTCACGCTCAGCCCAAACTAACACTTTATTTGGCTGGAAATGCTTTTATTAAGTCCAGGCTGTTATTTAGGTACTAGTGAAAATTTAACTTTGTATTTTATACTCCAAAGCCTTTTCTGGAGCCTATCATTAAACCAAAATCTCCCTGACACTTGTGTAGCATTCCATTACTCTCCCCAAACTACGTCATAAAGACCTGCAAGGTGCACGCATTTGTTTTATAAACCACCTCAGCTCTCCCTCCTCTGGCAGGACTAAGCACAAAGGGATTCGGTAGAATGTCATTTTGTGAAATGATACTTTGCATATTTATTCAGAGAAGCCCTACACTTGGGGAAAACGCAAGGGCTGGTTTTCTTAACAAGGAGATAATAAAGAAAAATGGTTTAATTTACTTAAAGTACACCTGCACTGCAAAGGAAAGGTAGGATGATAAATCATACTAACACATCCAAGCTACCCAGTTCAGGGACTACAGGTGGTGTAGCTATGACAGAGCTCCTCTTGGTCGAGATTTGTGAGTATATAGCCAGAATGAGCTAAGTTACTTCAATTGGCTCTGGTACCTACAGAAATCCTTTAGGTGATCTTGATGACCTGAACTAGGCCTTCCAAAAGTGACTCCAGCTTAGGCCATACACATGAGGAAAGGGCAAAATACTCCCCTCCCAACTATAAATGAAGGAAACAGACATACCACTGAAGTGATGCACAATAAACAGTGATGAAGAACACCAGCAGTTCCTGCTTTTAAAAACATCAATCGCTAGCAATTTTAATTAAAGTCAACTGTGCAGTGGGTGATTTGGCTCAGCATCCTTGAATTTATCAAGTGGGTTGTTTCTAACACCCGATTACATGCTGTAGTCACCACCACCATCAAGCCTAAGTAGAATTAGCTGTCATTAACATCATTAGCTTCTGGGGTGAAGTCCTGAAATGAAATATGATGGATATACATCCTCTCAGACAGCAGCTTATTTGAATGAACCAATGCCGGACAGCGTCACTACCTTGCAGTTTTTTAGTAATGTGTTTCTTGGACCACCAAATGATTGGTGGTCTAATGAAACTATTTTTTATGACTCCCATCTTTTAGCAAAATTTTTGTATTTGATTTCAAATATACCTGGATATGGTGCTATAGGCTTGCTTTCCTAATAAAACGGGGAGCTGCATTTTCTGAACTGGTGTATTATGAACATTCAGATATTAACACTGCATGAAAAATTCAGCTTATATGCCACACTCCTCATTTCTGTGCCAGGGCCACGGGGAAAAGACACGTTCGTGAGATAAATGAGAATCTTTCTGTATCTGCTGTCTTAGGTCCAGATACAACTTTTCTTCTACGTAATGCAACTCAGCAGCTCTGATAGTCAAAGGCCCTTGGTAATTTTGCAGATGATCCAAAAGAAGTGAAATAATGAAGGTACGTGAGAACACAGAACCAAAGGGAGATGGAGAGAGATTAGGGAAATGGATAAATAAATGCCCTATAGAATTTAACATTATGAAACAACTTCAAGGGATCAAAGAAGGGAAGTATGTACACACTTAAAAGGAACAAAGCTACAGACAGCAACAAACATAACGACTCAAGATTGCAGTAAGTAATAATATGATGTTTGGAACACTGTGTTTCTCTGTTAGAGAAAGCAAATATGGCACCACGGTACGTAAACAGGGGGATTAGAATGCAAGGGAGACATTAATTCAGCAGAAAGAAAGAAGAAATGACAGTTTGATGACTTACATTTGTCTTGAGCTTGTCCTTGTCACCAAACTTAGACTTGGTGTATTTGAGAATGGAAGAATAGATAAGAAAAGGTCAAACAGGAATGCCTGCAAGTAGCAGCTGTACGAAGAAACGCTTTGTACCTTCGTGTATCTTGCTTTGAAAAACAAATTCTGATCTGCAGTGATCCAGTTGGAAAAAGATGGTCAACACAAGGACTTCGAAAGGACATAAATGAGAACTGAATAGGAGATGGAGATTTAAGATTAACATCAAAAACATTTTGGTAATCCAGAATCATTAATGGCAACATTTTCTCCTTCTGCAGGAAGCAGGCAGGTACAAAGCTTTCTGTATCACGCAAACACTCCGATGTTCAGCTTCAGGGATGTGATGAGGCGGGGCACATTTCAGTTCCAACATGCCAAAACACAAAGAAGCACATTTACAAGGGTGGCCAGAGATGGATCCAGGGCAGGCGAAAATACAGAGCACAGAGAGGTCATATTGAAACAGCATCATCTGCTTACAAACCAGGAGGATTAATCCCATCACTACTATGCTAGCAAAATTTCCTGCGCAAAGCCTGACCATCTATGCTTGGCTCGGGGAGGGATGCGTTCCATAATAGGGAAGACCAACCGGTAATAAATATAAAAACTTGTTGGGCTTATGCTCTCACCTTTCATATAGGCTCTGACACCATTGCAGTTTTCCTCTTCTTCGCAGAAGCAGGGGAAAGAACTGCACTGGGTTTATGGAAGTGCAGAGGCAGGATCAGCCGTTCAAGGAGGACATGTTAAATGGATTATTCTGCCTCAACACCATCTGAGTTTTCTCGATTGAGATCGTCATCCAAGGTTTCTGCCCAAACTATGTCATTTGGTATGAACAAAACCCATTTTGTCATGCCTGCTCCTCTTCCAGAAGCGCATGGTTGTGTAGAATAGACACAGGTGGAGATTTAATTCATAAATATTTAATCCAGCCAGTATACGTCAGAGAAAGTTCAGAAAGGTATGACAACTCATAAAAACCAGCAATACGCCGATTTATTTCCTTAGAAAAAGATTTGCAATGTAGCATATTCTATATTCCAATGTGAATAGAATAAATAATAATTTTTATTAAGACCTCTAGTAAAGTAAATGCTCGAGCTAACTGCAGTCTACAGAAACGTGTGTTCTTGGCTTATAGCTTTAACTTAGGTAGTCATCTTTTTGGAAGGAAAGGCATAACAAGAGAAAATAAAAAATTCATTTACCTGTAATTCTCCCAATTTAAAAAGTTCTCTCCCCCTTGCAATAAAGTCCTTCTATGGCAAGCCATGGGAAGTCATGCTACAATACACATCTTTTCTATCATAGTTTTCTTTACCGAAACTACGAACTCCATGTGTTATATTTGCTTTCATCCGTGCTATGAACAAATCTCTAAATCCCAATCGGCAGACAGCACTAGGAGTTGATAAGCCAGTCAGCTTTGAAAAAATAAGGCTGCTGAACTGTTTACTTGAACATGGACTGCATGTAGTTTATATTTGCTGAGAACAGTTCTTCAGATTTAAGAAATGAATATTTCAGAATAAAATACTGAAGTACTACTTCAGTAGTAGTAATACTGAAGTAATTACTTTCACTTCGTAAAGTAACACGACTAAAGTCGTATTACTTTAATTAGACTACTCAAGTTATACTGGTTTTACTCCATACAGGACCTAAGATAACGTGACATCATCGTACTGGAACAATATTAAAAATCCTCTCAGGTAAGGGTATAAATATTGTAGCTAACTACTGATCACTGCTATTTCTTTATACATAGATATGACATAATATATCATTTCTGTATAATGTATGTTGCTCCAAGTGACTAGTATGTTTTCTCTGAATTGCTACTTAATGACCTGCAAACAAGGCCCATGAAAGCATGCCCCTTCTATTTTTCAGAACTGCTTTCCAATATATTTACTCTGATCCTAAATAGGTATTATGCTGTAATTAAATACTTTAACCTCGTTAAGTATTATGATGCCCATCTGATACACAGAATAATTTATGCTTTTAATTTTTAATTTCTTTGCTTTATATTAGCTATGTAAATATAAAAAACAATGTCCCAAATAATCAATTTTTTAATTTGCTATTTGAAAAACGGACTGATTTCAAGTAAAAAAGCAGATACAAATTTCACACTATAGTTAGTTCTTTGCACAGATAAATTAAGGCAATGTTTAAAAAACCAAATGGGATGTACAGAAGTGTCTCAAAGTTATCAGATGAAAAACACCAAGTGACAGGGACCTTGCGCGCACCATGCAGTGCTAAAACGCAGCATCACGCATTCTTTTCCTCACCATTAAATTGCGAGGGGGGGTGTCGTGGTTTAATTTCAGTCAGCAACTAAGCACCACGCAGCCGCTCGCTCACTCCCCCCCACCCGGTGGGATGGGGGAGAGAATTGGAAGAGCACAAGTTAGAAAAACTCGTGGGTTGAGATAAAAACAGTTTAATAATTGAAATAAAATTATAATAATAATATGATAATAATAATAATAATAATACTACACAAAGCAAGTGATGCACAGTACAATTGCTCACCACCCGCCGATCGATGCCCAGCCAGTCCCCGAGCAGCAGCCCCCCCCGGCCAGCTTTCCCCAGTTTATGTACTGAGCATGACGTCCCATGGTCTGGAATGTCCCTTTGGCCAGTTTGGGTCAGCTGTCCTGGCTGTGCCCCCTCCCAGCTTCTTGTGCACCTCCAGCCTTCTCAGTCGGTAGAGCATGGGAAGCTAAAAAGTCCTTGGCTAGTGTAAGCATTACCTAGCAACAACTAAAACATCGGTGCATTATCAACTTTGTTCTCATCCTAAATCCAAAACACTGTACCAGCTACTAGAAAGGAAATTAACTCTATCCCTGCCAAAACCAGGACAGGGGGGGGGGGGGAAAAAAATCTGGTAGTGACAAGCCAGTATCTGCCAGACAGCCCTTCATACATTTCTAAGCGTCACGGAGGGTACCTCCAGCACGAAAACCCGTGACTAAGCAATTTCTAATTCCGGCAGAATTTGACTCCACTTCTGGTGATGCAGTCCATGTCAAAAAAAAATTGACCCTGTTGCAACTATTATTTTCCGTTACTGCTATTGCTGTGAATCCCATGTCTTAACAGGGATTGCACCTTCACAGCACACATAGGCTGTCCTTATAGAGCAAATACAAGCCCTCCCAAAGAGCCTACAAACTGCAAACAAGATGACAGGGAACAGGTCAAAGGAAGGAAATAAAGCAGAAGGACAGTGATGACTTTGCACAGAGCCTGATGGCCACAGCCCACCAACTCGATGGGCTTTGTTAGGAATTTGTACATGCCATCAACTTTTACTATGAATTTCCATTACAAGAACCTGCTATTCAAATAATGACAAGCATCTTACACACTTGACTCCGGACGGCCAAGATTTGCATGCAAATAAGAATTCCACTGGTCTATTTTTACAATTTTTTTCTTTTTCAATCAAAATGAAGATTTTTTTCCCAGTACAATTTCCTCTGTAAGGAAACAAAAATAATTTTCTTCCCCTGCACTTTATGGTGTAGACTTTCCAGCAACCCCTAGTTTTTATGAGCTCTCTCATATACCTAGCATCTTGGTCCACCGTCTGACAGATTTGTACTTTGTCCTTCCCTAATGAGACAGTTCCCCAATTATCAAGCCGACAGGCAGTGTTTCTAGAAAGTTTCATCCTTTTAAGCACAGGATTCCCACAGGGTGATTGGCAAATTATCACACATTAAACCCATCACATACACAAACTTGCGGAATTTATTCCTGAACAAGCCATTTCTTTTTTTATTCCACCAGTTCAGTTCTTTCTTTTTTTTTTTTAAAGTGTATAGTCAGTGTTTCATTAAACCCAACAAAAATAACTAACCTTTCTCCCTCTCTTCCCATCACAAAATCACCATGTTGCAGAACAACTACAAGAGTAACATCACAGAACAATAAAACAGAGAACTGAGCCTCCCTAGTAATGCAATCTGTTTATTAAAGCACCCCCTTATTTCTTTATACTATCTATAGTTTGTGGTCAGGCAGAAGACGAACCAGGTGGGTGGAAGGGCTATAGTGGCTTTTGTCCTCTGTTAATGCCACTTGGTGCAGCATCTAAGCCCCAGCACCCTGAGAGCTGTCTGTTGGTGGAAGTTCAAGCACTTGCTCAGTTTGGGGCTGTACTTGTCCCTGTCTGTACTCAAAACACTTCTGAACACCTAGGATGGGGTGGCGGGGCAGGGATATCCCTATTCAGGAGCCATATCATATCATACTTAAAAAAGGAAGAATCACATCAGGTCACACCATCATCGTTACCATAAATAATTTCTACATAGTAGGTTACCATGAAACATATTCGCAACTGATCCGTGTATCCCTCTGAGCTGCTCCTGCTGCTCTTGGCCATAGAAAACAAACCCTGTAATACGCTTCAAGCATCAAATAAAATAAATCCGCTTCCTCCTAGGAAATATATACTGAATATATAACTGTACAGTGGCAGAAACAAAATTTAAATGGATTATTAAAAAAACACAGAAGTGTACACAAGTCTCAGAATATTACTGCATGTGTTGTATGTGTACCCTAAGCTGGTTATCTTCTCAGTGTCTGCACAAAGCCCTCCGTGGTGAGAAAGAAGGGTAGCCACATAGCAGGAGAAGGAGAAAACAAAGGCGTTTATCTCAACAGGAAAACCATTCCCAGTGGCACGCTGGCAAGGTGGTAAAAACAAATTGGCAAGGAGGAAAAAAAAAAGACAACCCAAAAAATTATGCAACTGTGTGACCAAAACAAAACAATGAAACACAACAGCATTAAAACCTTTTTTTAAAAAGGAATTCTGTTTGCAACATAAAGCAGTCTGTCTGCCTCTGCACTGTACAGCCAGCTCCCACAGTGACTAGGCTGCATGCCGATTTCCACAAGGCTGCAACAGCCTTGCTGCTGGAGCTCAACCTTTTGGCTTTTGCAACCTTTGGGCTTTTTGGCAGCGCTTAATGCATTAAGAACCCAGGTTTCAACAAATGCTAGTGACGGCCCACGTACAGCCACTGACGGAGCCATAACGTTCCTAAACAATCTTCTCAGTGCTACCTAGCCTACCAGCTAGGTAGAAAATTCCTCGTCGTCTCTAATCTAAAACTCCATTCCTATAAATTCAGACTGTTACTTCTTATCCTATCCCCAGACAGGCAATTTATTAATTTTTACTCTTCAGTAGCTTTTTATGCATTTTTTTGTTTTCATGTAGTCTTCCTCTCCTCACCTTTAGTCTTCTATTCTCTAGACTTAAAACCCCCTCTTTTCCGTTGCTCTATTCTTGGTGCCATTTCTAACTCCCTAATCATCCCTGGCTGAAAATCGGTCTCCAGTTCCCCACACTGGACACAACAGCCCAGTTTGCTCTACTGAAGTAGAGCAATAGGTAACTTCACAGATCTTTCCTGTTTAATTGTCACTCCACAGCTGCTCCTTTCTTGGTTTTCCCCACAATAGAGTGACGTTGTCAAGTCACTTTTGATGCATGATCCACTATAAACTCCAGCTTATTCTCCGAGGAACCTCTGCCTAGGGCTACAATCATTCCTCAACCTTTCTTGGCTGAATGAGTATCTCTGTTTAGGTGTAACGATTTACACTTGATCTTGCTGAATACATCTCATTTAATGAAATCCTTATTGAAGAAACAGGATTGCGATTCAATCGGCCACGATAATTTTGAAAGAAATGGTTGGGAACACATGCAACACACAGCAGCAGGTTCACCTTGGGTTAACAAAAGCATGGCCAGCTATAGCAATTTCTGTAACCAAAAGGAAAGATCATGACCTCCTCATCTGATGCAGATGTAAAAAGCCAATGTGGCACTTAAGCAAACTTAAAAACTTAATGCAGTAGCTCAATTTTTAAAGATATTATCTGGAAAATAAGAAAAAAATTAACAAGCAAAAAAAAGAGGAAGGCTAAGCTGGAGAGAAAACTCAGTTCGAAAACATAAGATCAGTCATATCATAGCTTACAAGTTAAACAAGTGTTTCAAAGAAACAAATTAAGTGGATTTATGATGCTGCGGAAATTTCCTTCCAAAGCAACTCTTCTGATTGATGGATATGAATTTATATCAGAAAACCAGATGATAGAATAAAGTCAACCTTTAGGAATTTCAGACTTATAACTCATTGCTATAGCAACGTTCTCAGCAGGAAATAAGTTTCCTTAAAAATGAAAAAATAAAAAAAAATTGCTTGACTTTTCCCTAAAGCATAACTCTGCATCATGAGAGAACAAGGCAGTAAAGGCAAGACTGTAAAACAATCTGTTAGACCAATACGTTACAGTACACCATTCTAAGTGCCTTTCTACAATTCAAGCAAAATTCCTCTTTGATAGATTTTATAATTTAGAACAGGAGCAGCTGAGAACACTCGGCGTTTGAAATTGATATTAAAAATTTAAGTCCATGAGTTACAATTGAAGATTCAGGCATCATAGTGGTTAGATATGTTTCCACTCAAATGAAGTTCAAAGAAACAGTGCAGCCTCTCAGAAGTACAACTTCCTTTTAAAGGTGAATACAAATACCAAGAATATCAGTGCATAGCTGCAAAGTCTATTTTTAAAATCCACACTTACAGGTGAGGACAAATATTTAAATCAATTAAAAAGACAATTTGGTTATTTCTTAAGTGCTATAAATGGATGAGTAGCAGGTACCTTTCTTGATGTATTTCTACATGCTGCTCTAACTAACTATTAGGTTGTGTTTCAGTACAAACGAGTTATAACAGTATTGGTATTGACTTTGCCAATACCCGGACAACAACTAGAATTAAAGTAAATGACCCTTGTTTGCGAAAAACACCTACAAAAAGGACACAAGTCAAAACTCCCTGTAGATTAACGTAATATTTATATGAAAGGAATATTTATCTAACAAAGCCTCAAATAATACTTTAAAAGCACTGCATATGCACAGCTAGTTATATACATTATGTACACTGATTTAAGATCCCAGAAATGGATGCACAATGTGGATTTCAAAAAGCATGTCCCGATCTTATTTAGCATGCTTTTGTAATAACCCTAACCAAAGCGCAGCATAAGCTGCGTGCACAGGAGGGACCCACTTTATCCAGAGTCAAAAGAGACAATCTACTCTCCCAGAAATATCCCATCATTACAGGTCACTAGCCATCCCACCGCCAAATGATGGCTTTTCCACTCGACCTGAAGATGAGCAAGTCAGCCCTTGAATAGGTCCTCTTACTTCTGAAGTATTTCTAGATGGTCTTTTACCTTTCTATCCTTTAGACAGAAGGAGCAGGGGGGGGGGTGTTGAGAAGTAAAGTCCAGCTAAGAGGCTTTCCCTGGAGCAGGACTACCTTTTGCATTCATAGCACAAACATCCAGGCAGAAAGACGGACGGATATTTTTGGTGTGTGGGTTTTTTATGCAAACTAATCTAGTAAGGCTCTAGAATAGCATGAACTCTTCCCTACCTGACTCTAGGGATCTGACAGAAAATTTTCTGTATTTTGTATTTAACCCTGTTAATATATTTGTTGGTGGTAAGCAGGCCTCCTGCAACTCACAAAGCCGCATTCTTTGAGGATTTCCTCCAGCCCCCCCCAACTAGCCATAATTCTCCCTAGAGGTGGAGGTCAGAGAGAGCGGTCTAAAGAAATGCTTCTTGTTAAAGCTTTACAATTCACCCCCTGCCAACATGAAGCGATCCTGAAGACTGCAATGCCGAACGCAGTCCTGAACAACAGCAGAGCTATAGTCCCGAATAAAACTTCTCCGTTTCTGTAACCACCGCAGAGGAAGCCTGCCCTGCCTTCTGGGTGAGGGATCAGCACCAACTTCCCTCTCTGCAGCCCTTTTGACTTGGATCCCAGCCACAATAATGCACAGCATCTTTTTTTATTCTCTGTGTAGTTCAGAAAGTGTCTGTTTAACTGCAATCCCGGCTTCGACTGACATCAGTTGATTGAGATTTTTTCAACCACAAGCAAAGTCTGAATAAAGTATGCGGCAGGGAAGTGCTTGATGTTCAGAAAAGTTCCGGGGTATCAGATGGCTTCAAAGCAGTGTATGCAAAGAAAAACAGGACAGGAGGTCCTCCAAAAAAGTCAGAGCACACAGAGTAAATAATTTCAAACACGGGACCAATTTTATCCCTGAAAACAGTGATTACAACTCCCGAAGCCTGCCCGATAACTTAACAATTAACTGGCCTGCAAGACTCTTATTTAGAAAACCAATACAGGAAACGGAAGAGTCATCTATTGGAATATTTTTACCATTTCTTCTTTCAGTGACGATTTGGTGCCTATAACGTATTCCCAGTGTTTCAGGCAGCGGAGGTTTATTTGATGCAGGATAGCAATTGCTACTAGTGTGTTAGAGACCAACATCAAAATACAATTTTTTACATTATTAGGAAATTATTCTGAGCATTTAAGAAACTTAATTTGCTTAAATGCCAACTATTTGCTCCTAAAATAAACTCCTTGTGTTACCTTAAATATTTTTTCTCCTGTTGATCCGTACCAACTTAAGTGGAGATAAACAGAAACAAATGTCTCAAGTATCCACTTAACCAGACAGAGGATTGTATAAATAACAGACTCATCCAACACAAGGTTCACCCAGCACCAACGACCGCACAAATAGTCAGAGAGTAGCTCAAGTGTCCTACAGTGGGCACAGCTACATAAACAAGTGCTAAGGAAAAAGGGGTGCATGTTTTTGGGAATGCTAGATAACAAGTACAAACATAAACTTTACTTTGGTAACCTAAAAGGTAGATGAGTAGATGACCTGAGAGAGACAAACTCCTCTATGAAAATAGCTGATATGGCATTTGATACCTCATATTGAACATAAAAGGTTTGAGGAAACAGGCGTGGGAGACAAATGTCAGGGGCTGTTTGATTTCTCTGAACAATCCTGCGGATGATCAAATTTGTTCCTGAGGCTCTTCTTTCTGCCTTAATGGCTATGCAAATCCTCGCCCATGGCTGGGCTGCTGGTGAATTATGAACCTTGGCAATCACACTGACTGGCATTTCATGACATTCCCTCATCTCATTTCTGGCTTTACCCATCGCATCTTCTTTTTTATACTGAGGTTATAACATTTTCAGATGAGATTTCAGTGTTCCCCCGAGTTAGCACAGAGTTGCTCTCACCCATGCCTGGACACCTTGGACGCGAACACAACCCAAATTAATATCAGTTACACCATTTAATTGCCATTTTGTCATACACACAATAACATTTTTGTCTCCCCCCTCTATAAAGCCGCACCTCACATTTTACACAGTATTTCAAGATCACTGCTTCCCTTCCTCAGTATGTAAAACATCTACATACACATATGCATAAATGGGTTTTGGTCTGTTCCGAACCTTATTCCTGTTCTCCCCAGTCCATTTTGAACAGAAACGACAACCTCTGTGGCATCCATCATTTCTCTATAGGCAGCTCAACAATATGTAATACTGAAACAAAGCAAGTGACTGCTGTAAATATATCTAATTTGAGGCTTATTATTCAAGACCATTTCCTCATTATGCTGGTTTTCCAGCACGCTTCTCCCTTTGACTATTTGCGAACTGGGTTATTTTTCCCCACCATATGCTACTTCATCTTTTCCCATGCCAAGTTACACTGTAGCTGTCAACTCTGGTTCTGACCTATCTTCCACTGAAGTGGAGGCAAAAACTCCCTTCTGGTGCTGTAGTGGATGCTGGATGAGGTTATATTCGCAGTCTCTGTGATCAATTGTCATCATATATCTCTGGCCTTTTCTAGTGTTTGCAACACTGCCTAATGTAGCATCATTTGTAAATGTAATTAATGAGCTGTTTATGTACTCTTCAAAAATCATTAATAAAGATGTTAAATTAAACTGCATTTAGTGGCGCACCCTGAGTCACCCTGCACACTTCTGTCCAACTTGATACATTGCCATTCATCATTGCTCTTCATTCATAATGCCTCCAGCAATTCCAACTCGTATGACACAATTCATATTCAAAACAATTTGAATTGTGGTGGGTTTTTTTCCCCCCTCTTTTTGCATTAATTCCTAGACTTGCTGTCCTTTCTGTTTTGAAGGCAAGTAACACATTCATGTTGTTACAATCCTTTCATGCCTTCTTGCTTCCTTCTCACTTGCTACTATTGCTAGTGCTCCGATGCTTTCTGGTTTAGTTAATTCTTTTAGTATACTACAACTTGCTATCATCAATACCTATTTATTTACATAAGTATACTGCTTTTCTTGCTTTTACTCAGTACCTATTTTAAAATTCCTCATCTTCCTCTTTCCCATGCTCATTTCATCTTCTTGTTAAAGAGGCCACCAAAATATGCCATCAATCAGCACAGCTGATTTTACAGTACTCATTTTACACAGGTAACCTTCTTCCCCAATTTTTGTTTATCTTATCCCTGTTGTAAATATATCTGTTGCCCTAATCCAGTCCACACTCAGATGTTGCCGATTTGAGTCAATCTGAGTACTTCTGTTCTCTCCACCGGGTCTCTGCAAGCCTCAGAAGTCTGTAGATATTTTTATTCGTGTTCTTTCCTTTTCTGCTATGTTTACTGTACTGGGTCTTGTGAAACCCACTTGCAATTCGTATTCTTTTCTTCAGACTCACAGTAATCTACTGCCCCTTAATTGAATGTATTATACATTTTACTTTGCTCCAGGTTTGATTTGTTCATCAGGGTAGACACTCAAGTAGCCTTCACTTCCCAAAGCATCACTGAAATCACTGGATTAAGGCTTTTCGGAACAGCCCATGATCTGTCATGTGGACTTTAAAATCCATATTGCTTGCTAAGCTTCCTAATGCTGGTATGAATGAATGGCTCTTGGCTCCTGTTCAGCTTGCGCAGCTGTGTTCTGCAAGTCTGGGTGTTGAGTATTTTCTCTCTCAAACAGGTGCACAGTCAACAGCTCTTAACCAGCAAGGAAATAATCTGTGGATGACTTCTGCTGTGGTCATCTTTTCTTACTAAACTATCAGGCTAGCTTTCATGAAACCCATGAGAATGACCACTCTTTATTATTCCATGTTAAATACCAGGCTACCACCTAGAATGTCCTAAAATTAAAGAATCGCAAGAGATGGAAGCATTACCAGCATGGAGCAATGCACACTGCAGTTCTTCCTTTCTTATTTTTTATACAATTTGTTCCCCCTCCCTCCCATGTTAGGAACTTTGTTCTCATTAACCTGAATGCCTCGGAAGAAGCATGTAATTGCCCAGAGCCTAAAGGCAAGAACAAGGAAGAACGTAGGAACAACAGCACAGAGATCTTACCGTCTCCAATGAGAATCACAGCAGGACAGAGGAACATCCTTGTGCGTTTAAATAATCCCAGAGAGGAGTTCAAAACATGCCCCCCCACCCCAATGTTGCTTTCAGTTCTAATTTATGTGCGTAGTATTAAAAGAAAAAAAAAAAAACCACACAACAAAATCAAGTAACAACTAAATCGGGTACCACCTCTCTTTCATGGGTGGATAATGGCAAAGAGAGGGCTCACTGGACAGCGTTTTGAGAAGTACAGAGAGGACTTCATCAGCAGAAAAAACAAAGAGCGCAGTTAACTCCAAAAAGAAAGAAATAAGCGATATTCATCAGCTTTGGCTCTAAGGGTACATCTAACTCAGGCTCAAAGCCCTACACCTGTCCCGCCCCTCTCCTCAAAAAGCTTTATTTTCCACTTGTGATTTTTTGATGTTAATAGCTTTCCCTTACTGAGTATTTGACCCTGATAAAACACCATTGGTTCAATTAACATTTTTTAGATTAAGTGTGTGTTCTAAGTTGCCAAACACACATGCTATCATACAACCAGCCGAAATGACCCAAAAGGTGTGAAGTCATGCCCAGGTGATAACTTCCTTCTTGGCTAAACGTTTAGGGAACTAACCTAGGGATATCTAAAGACTTCAGCTGCTACAGTTTGAGCTACAGAATCAAAGCTCCAGAGCTGGAGAGGGAACAGCTCCTTTATTCTGTGGACTTTGAAAATCTGGCCTTTTGAGGTAGAAAAATGTAACACATTTCAAGCAATCAAAGAACCTTTATCATTCAATGGAAGATCATATAACAGGCTATTTTATGATGGATTTTGGTGAGGGGGTGCTGTAAACATTGCCACTTGAGCAATACCTTTATTTTTAGGAAGAAACATTAATGGACAGAATAAGAAACAAATTAATCACTTCTCAGCTATTTGGGAGGCAACATTGTGTGCAGTTATCCACCCGACTAGTAGCTTCTGAGGTCTTTTTTAATAAATAATACTATGTAAGAGCGAGCCACAGGAACAGCTCCCTCCTTTTCTTATTGGTTCAGTTGTTTTTACACCTACTACAAGGCCAACTTTCCTTATCTCCTAAAATAACCACATCCCTTTCTCTAGCAACTAAGTTGGGCCAAATGGTACTTAATTTCTTGCTTTTTCACATCACGTACAGCAAGAAATCCTTCTGGAAGCCAGCCGTTATATTTAGAATTATTCTACAGCAAGAAAACAAAGATGCAAATTAGAAAAAATAATGTGTTCTCATACAGTACTTACAATTGATCTGATGTTGTTTTCTTTTGCCAGTTTCAGAGAGGATTTATAGCAATTTGCCAAGTTTTCTTTATGAGTGTCGGTGAGATGGCCTCTTGCAATCGGCCCAACAGTATGGATCACATCTGCAAGAAATAAAAAATAATTTTTTTTTTTTAAAATAGAGATCTTAAGGTAGTTTACTTATTTATTGCAAGTCAATCCATTCTGGTATTGTACCTAGACACAAAGGTAGGAATAGTATTGTAAGAAAATTATTATAACTGGAAACCATGTAATAAGTTACATCTTTGATAATTAAATGAAAAACAATAAAGGCTAAATTTTGACGTATTTAGACTGAAGCAAAAAATGAGGATAATGCACTAAATGCTTGTTATGTGTGTACTGCAATCCACATGCAAGATAAATGAACTGTTTTCATAAATACCCTAAATCTTTAGGGCTGTACAACTGTAAACATTGTACAACTGTGTGAAACCCCTAGTTGTTCTCACCTCTTGAAGGTCCTCTCACTGGGAAAGTTCACTACACAAAACCTCAGAACTTTGATGGCGATACACAGGTCATCTTTTTTGTCTAATACTTCAAGTCTTTTCTCAGCAGCCATTTTAAGAGGAGTAAGTTGTGACCTATGAATGTGTTAGTTATTCAAAGAATAACTCTTTGTTATTCTTGTGCTTTCCTCTCACATCAGACCAGATGGAGAGACCATGCAATAAACCAAAATATTCTGTTTGAAGAAACTTAATGAACAAAAAGAGAAAGTACAGTCAGGGAATATCTTAGGTATGATGCCTCTGGACTCATCAAAACCAGATGCTGCAATCAAAGTCTGTAAAGTGCTATAAGAAAAATGAAGTAAAAAGCCTGAAAACCTTGAAAAGAAATCTACAAACTAAAAGGTGTCACAATTTTTTTTTTTTTTTTTTTTTTTTTTTTTTTTTTTACACCCCCCACTTGACTAGAAGGAAGCACATTTACTTTTCAAACGTCATTCTTCTATAGCACATGTGAACACACAGGAATGAATTACAGTGGCAGGTACATCTTGTTTTTTTCCCCTTCCTTATCATCCCCCTACAATACACAGCAGCAGCAATAAGCAGTGGCACTATTTTTTGCAACGTTGCCACAAAAAGATATTTGGCCAACGCTTTCAATTCTGGTACCGCTGGTCCCATTGGTTAGGTTGTGTTTCTGTCCCATATGGGACAGGTTTCCAAGCAACATCTGCTGTTGTTACACTCCAGAATATTTTAATTTACTCGCAAATCCTACAGAATTCACACCATTATTCTTTGTCCAAGCTGTCTTTGATTATTTCCCTCCAACCCATACCAAAGCACAAGTGAAAATGGTCAAATATTAAAGTGTATGCCATCTTTTCTTTTTTATCCAGACATCATCTGTCAAGTCCTGGTCTCTACTACTTAAAAAGGTGGTTTAAGTTCTAAGGCATGTTTTGAACATTTCCAAAACTTTTTCCTTACATTAGCCAGAAAGTATCGATATTCAGCAAATAAAAACATGTGAGAGAATGCCAGTGCCCAGAAACGCAGAGGAATCGGCTGTGACGGGAAACTGAAACCCACAAGACCTAAACTTCCCAACTGCTACAGAAAACCACCCTACTGAGAAGTAAATAAAAGGTTAACTACTCTTCTTCCCATTTTGATGACAGTAATTTTCCCCAGTTGTGGGAACAAGATGGACAGATTGGATAATTTCTGTTGAATGTCACAGCTGCCAGACAGTGACTCCAGCAAACCCTCCCTGCAGCATTTCAGGCAACTGAACCACCAAGTAGGTGTTGAATCTTTATCCACTGAAGAGCAGGATGACAGCACGTGATCGTAACAAGCAGAATGGCTTCACTCAGGAGTTCAGAAAAGAGTTTTTTATTGTTTGTTTGTTTTTAAACACGCATTTTAGCTACTATAATAAACTGAGAACTATTAAGAGATAGCAAAAAAGAAATAGCACAGCTAGTTTAAAATTTGCTTCTGCTTGCAGAGATAAGGTTGTATGAGTACTGCCATTAGGAAAGACCATAATTTCAGACCATGACTACAGTAGTTTCCTTCAGGTTGAAACTTTCCAAGGAAGGTTTCTGTTTGGAAGAGTTGGCATTTGGCTGTTGGCAACTTCAGAGAAAGAAAAAGCTTCTCGACTTCTTTTTTCTTGTTATTTGTTTTTGAAAGAGGCAAGCTGCAATTACTGAGCAAGGGGGAAGGAATATACTAGTGAATCGGATCTCAGTCAAGGTCATTCTACATTTATAGACACTAAGATCAGAGGTACCGTGATGCATTTCAAATTCACAACACCCAGCAGCCAACAAGCAAATAAGGAATGACTATAAACCCAACTTTAAAAGAAAGTGTAAAAGATGAATAAATGAAAGAATCATAAGAGATTTCCCTCTTTCTGCTAAGGCTGAGTTAACTTGCATTTCAAGGTGCAGCTGCTTAAAAGCTGAAGCCTAATGGCTTACAGTATTAGTTTATTACTTAATAACAAGAAGGAGTTTTGGGGAACAGCCCAAGTACCAAATTTTTGCTTGAGTGTTTCTGTACAAAACTCCCCCAGTATAGTTTCTAGATGCATTTCACTCATTAAATGTTTAACTCCATTCCTTTAGTCGTCCATTATTAAACACTAATTTTAAAAATTCTCAGGTCAATGAATGGGAAATGTTTGTCTTGTCATCTTTTTTTCAGAACTTCCTGATTTAGCATTTTCATGGTGCCTCATTACCAATCCTCTATCACTGCACCAGACGCTTCACGAAAATAGGTAACTTTTAATGCAATTATTACCTTTTATGTTTTAATCTTTTACAAGCCCATCATAGGTGGCTCTTTAGACAGGGCACTGAAGATGGTTATGAATTGGTTTATAAAATATCAAAACTTTTGTAATTGTTTACAGAGTATCATTGGCAAAAATTGCTTTACTTAGACACTTTATTATTCTGAAACACATGATCGAGTAAGATTTTACTAGCAGAGCAGCATTAATCACATGCCAGTCTCTTTCATGGTCAGCAGACTAACAAGAAAGTAATCATCTTGTACGTTGTCAATAAAATCAGTGTATCCATACATTGCCTAAACTATATGTTATTCTGCTCAAGCTAGTCCACAATACGTTAAGGTTTGCAGGCAAGTAAACCCCTTTGAGATTATACAGGCATAAAGCAAACAAACAAGAAAATAAAACAGCTCTCCCCCCCTAGCCTATGCAGTTAATATATGAGGATCAGACTTCACAGGCTGAAGCAGAGCCATTTATTTTTAATATAATCTACGAAGACCGTGTCAATCTTCCAGCTTGTCTATCACAAAGTTTCTTTTCTGCTCGCACATTCCCCCCTCACCCAGCTGCACGGAGCTGGAGAAATTTGTATGCTACAGAGCTGGAGGACGGAGGAGGGTGCGTGCACTGGAGGGGGAAGGTCTACAGGCATTTGTCTATGAGAAAAATGAAGGGGCAGAACTGCTGCTCTGCTACTCCAGCCACCTGCTATACAGCAGCCAGCCCCAAATGCAAACCTCCAGCACCACTGGGCAAGGACAAATATGGATGTGCAAGCCCTACTTGATCACCTTCCACACCAGTCTACCCGGGGCCAGAACGAGCATTCACCCTAAAGAAGCACACGGCCTTTCCGAAGCAAACATGACTTGCAGGTCGGACTTCAACAACAGTAAAGCACCATCGCAGGACATGTGCAGGGATGAGTTTCACTGCAGGAGAAGGCAAACCAACTGCAGACGGCAACAGAGATGGGAGCACCGGCCATGGGGATGAGCACAACAGGCTGAAGATACACTGTGCATGCAGAGGTACAATGGCATGTGTTGTGGTTTAACCTCAGTCGGCAACTGAGCACCACACAGCCGCTCGCTCACTCCCCCCCACCCGGTGGGATGGGGGAGAGAATTGGAAGAGCACAAGTGAGAGAAACTCATGGGTTGAGATAAAAACAGTTTAATAATTGAAATAAAATGATAATAATAATAATAATAATAATAATAATAAGATAATAATAATAATAATATGATAATAATAATAATACACAAAACAAGTGATGCACAGTATAATTGCTCACAACCCGCCGACCGATGCCCAGCCAGTCCCCGAGCAGCGGCCCCCCCGGCCAGCTTTCCCCAGTTTATGTACTGAGCATGACGTCACATGGTATGGAATGTCCCTTTGGCCAGTTTGGCTGTGCCCCCTCCCAGCTTCTTGTGCACCTCCAGCCTTCTCAGTCAGTAGAGCATGGGAAGCTGAAAAGTCCTTGGCTAGTGTAAGCATTACCTAGCAACAACTAAAACATCGGTGCGTTATCAACATTGTTCTCATCCTAAATCCAAAACACAGCACTGTACCAGCTACTAGGAAGGAAATTAACTCTATCCCTGCCGAAACCAGGACAGCATGAAACAGAAGCGGTCTCATCACCTAAAGATTTTTAAACCAGGGGAAATGCAGAGAAACTCCAAAAGATTTAGTTTGGTTGGAAAAGCCTGGTGGAGATCCCTGCTACAAAACAGCGCCTGTTCCTTCTTGGAGCTCCTGCACCCCTTTACTGTCTGAGCATTTCTTAAGGAGGTCAAACAGGAGCAAGGGATATGAACATTTCCCCAAAGTGTCCTCTAATGTGGTTTTTAGTTCTTCAAAAACAGGTAAACAGAGTAAATCTGGGAACAGTCAGCTTTCAGAAAATGCCACACTCGCCATTTGTAGTATTTTAATTTTCATGTCAAATGAAGCTGCCAGCACTGCTTTGAAACTTCTGATTTACTTGGTCTTCCAGCCAAGCACATTGATAACAAACTTCATTAAAAAGAAAGCTGCAATCCATATGTTCGTAAACCACTTTCTCTATGTACACAGAGCAGAGCTGTTTGCTTATGTTATTAATAGTACACTGAGGTGGAGAGCCCCAGAGGAAGGTATATTCTATCTGGAATTTGGGCCACAGCAATGGATCAAACTGCTTTTAATGCTAATGAAACTGCTTAGTTTTAAAGCTATATTTATAAGGGAAGGAGATATTTTTTCCTACAGAAATGCTTCCAAAGAGAAGGTAGGGCGGTCGAAAGAAAGCATCAGCACAGATCTATGCTGTACAACCGTGTTTTTGAGCTCCTTTCGGGCTGAAGCAACATTTTTACACTGGCTTTTCTAAGATTTGCGTTGCAACACATGGTTGATTCAAGGAGACCTTATAGGATGTACTGCTCTCTTCTTGGTCATTTGACTTTCAGGCATTTGGTTAGAAATTCTGGTGGCCAAAGCAAGGCCCGTGACAATCGCACCCTGATTTGTGTGCGCGCACCCTCTGTATCATCTCTGCTTGTTTTTGTTCAGTTTTTTCTTCTTTCCCTGAAGCAGTATAATGAAACCAGACAACTGAATCTTGTGTAAACCACAAACTAATCTGGAAGTGTAACAGGCGCTTAGGCATTTAAAACATCCTTGTCACTACTTAGCCACCAGTGAAAATAAATATAATCTGAGCATTTAATCAACACTTCAAAAGCACAGCGACTCTCCCCTTGAACTCCTATATAGGCCAGTCAAAAATGAAACTACATCTGCTGTAGCACACAAACTCCATGTGTAAAAAGGCCAATGAGGCTTGTTTTCTCTGGTCCTTTTTATTAAAGAAGTCAGTCCATACATCTTAACATGCTGTTTGTCAAACAAGTTTTTATCCACACTGCTACGGAGAAAGGACAGAGCAGTGTGGACAAAGACAAAACGAAACTCCCAGTTGCAAAAGGACAAAGAGAAGTGACTGTGCCTCAAAAACCAACCTGGAGGACTGATGTAATTTACTTTTGATGTAATTTACTCTTCCCTTGTTCCTCATAAAACTGACGCTAGATGGCAAAAATATTAGCATAATGAGGTTTTCCAAACAACTGAAAAAGTACAAGTAAGTTTCTCTCATTTCTTCCCTTGCAGACGTGAATGTGCCGCATTCACACCGTTCATGAACCAGCCGACCACAGCTAAAATCAACTACACATTTCTCTCATTCACACATTCATAGCCATAATCGGCCCATCTAGCGAACTGCATAATGAAGCTGTACCCTGTCAATCACAGCAGGAACCGTATGAATTTTAAGAAGGAAGCTACCGCACTGCGTGTGCCATTGAATTAAAAAAAAAAAAATCTGACAAAAAGTCAGAGCATTTAGGGCTCCATTTGTAAGCCTTATCAGTTGATTTACACAAACACCCACCATATTGGTGCTAAAAAGGGATAGCTAAGGTTCAATTGATGGGAAATGGAATTACCTCCAGATATTTGTATGTACTGAATATCCCTGTTCTTAAGGAATGCATTGTAGCCTAATGCTTTGGTATACAAATTTGCTCAGCTTGTTCACTTTCTTTTTCTAGTTACATGCACTTGCACATAAAATGTGCATTTTCAGTGTGTAACAAATGACTGTTAATTTAAGTTCAACTGAAATGAATCCCCCAGGACCACAGCCTAATTTATTTACTAATATGTGTCTCCAAAACTAGATTAGCTGAGTTGAATATTTTAAATGCAAGACAACATCTTTTATAGATCACGCAATGCTAAACTTGACTACATACGACACAGCTCCTTCAGTTCGGAAGCATTTGCTTTATATAGCTATATATTGCATTTATCAGTAGTTAAAGAGATGGTCTCAGTTTTTTAGGCTTGAAGCAATAAGCACTGCTCAAACTGAAGTTTGTAGCTTTTATAGCTGCCTTCAGTGACTAAATAGCTGTTTTGGGTGAACGAAAAAATGTTTCATTAGCTGCAAAAGCTCTGATATCTAGAAGTCATTCGTGTAAAATATTTAAGCCATTTTTCACCTAAATGGCATTGTCTGCCCAAGAAAAGGTAAAGAATATGTTTATTGTGAATGATTAACCAACATCCCTCTCTGGGGGTTATGTGTATATTTTAAGTACGAGACAGCAGAGACAGTCAGAAAACAATATTCCCAAAGGGAGAGGCGAAGGATTTGCCGAGCCCGAGAGATCCTTCAGGGAGCCGCAGAAGTCTGCACTCAATAGCCGGCATTTAGCAGAGAGCGATCGCTTGGCATCCGTGGGAAGCTAAAAAACACAGAGAGCTTGTTCGCAACGGTTATACCACTGCCTCAACAGCCGGACAGAGAATTAAGTCACGCAAGTCAAAACCCAAGCCTTTTTGGCACTCATGCTCGTCATAAAATACAAGGCCCAAGTATGCCTGTGTAATCCCAGAGCAGTTCCCTCCCATCAATGAACTTACAGCATCGCTCTGCCATCAGGGCCTCGCCATTAACGTCGGAAACAAAAGTAGGCTCTGTTCAGGCAGAAGCAGCAAGTGGTGCAATTAAGAGACACTATACTATATCCCAAAGTAATAGGTTTTACAAAGCAATTTAGTACTACGATGACAGATGTCAAAGCAGCGACTAGACAGACAGCCCCACAACTTCGATGGAAATAATTGCCTACATGTAAAACTAAAAGGCAACGGCTCCATTTGGGATATTTATAACGTGATGTGATATGAATGAACATGAAATGAATACAACATGACTTAACATGAAGTTATGACATCCGTGACTTGCTATTTCTGTTTTCTTTTCTAATCTGGATTTGAAGCATTTGCAGCAGAAATGCTCAAATATTATCCTTGTTCCCCTCCACAAATCATCTACCCAAATAAAGACCTTAATATACCTAGGAAAACAGAACAGATGAAATGGAATTACATAGCCCGAAGCAGATTTTTGTCCTCATCACACCAAAGCAAACCTCATTTTGTTGTAGCAGCAGAGGAGCTCTGCCAAGCAACGTCCTCATTGAGTGGCTCGGGAAACACATACCAAGTGACCCCCTTGACCCAAGTAATGCTCTCCACCTTTCTCTGACTATTATTCTTTGCAAGTGGACAAGGCTATAGACAAAAATGCCTTAATCTGTCTTTTAGCTTATGTTTGCTACATGTAGGGAAGCATGAGCCACAAAGATTCTCTCTTTACTGAGCAGCAAAAGATGTTTGGGAGTGAGTTTGGTTTTAATTCATCTAATAATTCAATCAGAAGGCTTTTCAGCACTCAAAAATAAACTTGTTTGCCCTTAAATTGATAGTGCTTATTCTTAAGACACTAAGTAAGACAGAGTTTCAGTCTGCCATTCCACAAAAATGTCAAACCAAAATACACAGCATGGTGAAAGATATAGCACTAACCACATAAATTCAAAGTATATTTAACCACACTTGATTCTTGATTCAAAAGAGATGCTTGCAAATATTACCCTAAAAAACATGCAACACAAATCAAGGCATAAAAATATGCAAAAAATATTTCAAATATGTTGGGGTTTAAGTTAGCCTCAGTTCCAGTTTTGGAAATGGATTAATTACAGGGGAACAGAAATAGGAAATGAGTTAATGCTCTCAGCTTCTTAAAGCACAGACCCCTTGCCACACCTGGGCTGTTTTCCATGTCCAACCCAGTTCCGTTAAGGCTGATTTAGTTACCTCCACTGGTGTATCTCACAGCTAAAGCATAGATGTGCCCTTTAGGGGGAAAAAAAGAAGAAAAAAAACCCACCACCCCCACAAAAAAACCCCACTCAGCCTCACTACAAAATTTAGTACCAGACTAATTTTATCCAGAAAAGTTTTACACTCAGAACTGAAGTTCTTCCACTTTCCTCTGAGTGCCAAACAGTGCTACAGAATGCCCTAATAACTTAACAACAAGCTATAGGAAAAGCCCTTTATTTCCTATTTTAAGGATTTTTCCTGTGCAAATTCTGTTTTGATAACATTACTAACATTTCTTATTAAACCACCTTTTATTATTCGGTTGAGATCTTTGCAGGGATGCTGATACAAAGGAAGGTATCCCAAGATAACTACAGTAGGACGACTAACAAAAACCCCCCCAACATGTAATGTTTGCCATGGCCATGGGAAATCTTGAACTGGGTCTTGAATACAAGCAGGTCCCCAGATCGTTTGCAGGGCGAGTGTCAAGAAACAAGGCTCACTGTGCCAATACCTCAAGGCTTTCTTTCCCTTCATGAAATTACTGAATCACTCAAAATATTTGTCCTTCACATGGGATTTAAGAATATCAGCATAAACGTTTATAAAACACTGATCTTCATTTGAAAGGAGCGGTGATTATAGCAAAAAGTTTTCAGAAGACCAAACTAAGCAACCCTTAATCACACATTAGCAGCAGAATAAGCTCAGGTGCAATGAGAGGAAACTGCCAGCACCATTTTTATCTGCCTAGTGAAGAGAGACAAATTTTTTAATCAGATCACTTCAGGTAAAAAGGTTTTTAAAAATCAGACTGAAAGAATTGTTTCCTTAAGAGAAAGTTTTATGGGCTTCTTAAAGAGGCAATAAAGTATGATTTAAAGTTTCAAGGAAAATTTTATTACATTTATAGCTTCACTGTGGTGCATCTATTCCTCAATGGCGGCACGTTACAAAAAGTTACCACACATTTTTTCATTTACTTTTTCTACACATTCTTTTCTTGAGAATAAACAAACCACTTCTAACCTCCAAAATCAGAGCACATCTTTTTCATGTGTCACTTCTCTAAACTACGTAACCTTCACAGTAGAAAAATACATGCTTTTGCTAAGGATTCTGCTCATCATCTTTAAGAAAAAAAAAAGAAAAAAGGTAATGAAATTACAGGCTCTCCATGTATCTTCTAAAGAAACCAGTGGTAGCTAAATCAACCTGATTAACTTCAAAATTTGAACACTTAAAATTTAGAAAACCATTCTAGGAAAGGTTAGTTTTTCCCCTTGCCACAAACACTGCTCTTGGAATACAGATAGGAGAGCCTCGTGCAGCCTGTTATCATTTATCATCATCACAATGCAGAGTGGATGCACAGGGAGGATAAAGTTAGAAATTACAAGACTGAAACCATTAAATATTTTTCAAAATACACATTCCCAGTTTAAAAAGACAGAGCTGAGGAGACACGTGAACTGTGCTACAGGACTGCATTTTATACAGGGGATTCTGAATTTTCCTCGTAAGCAATAAACATAGTGTTTATAGCTCTGAACTTGTAAACTGCTTTCAAGCCTAGGAGCAGTCCCACTGAAATCAGTGAGACCATTGCTTAAAGATAGCAAGGATCCAGATACCAGCAAAGGAAAATGGCAGCACACCTTCTCCGTGATGAAGGAACACACCTTTATTACTTGATCTTTTAAGTGACATCACTGAAAAAAAAAAAACCTCCCTCACTTTTACTACTTTTTTTTTCTTGTACCAAGAAAAAAAACCCTACTAGATACCCTCTCCAATTTACTTCATTTAAAGTACTATCTTCTGTACTTTCAATAACTTCTAGCATTTCACAGACCTTTGCCTACAGCCAGTTCCTTTAGCGACGGTTTCCCTTGCTACACCTACAAGCCCATCACAAAACAATGAAAAGAAGAAAAAATTAAATTTACTACTGCCACCTCACTCCCAAACTCACACAACAAACACAGTCAATGGAAACAGGGACATATGCGGTACCCAAAAGTAAGTTCAACTATTTTTAAAAGCTGACTAAATTTCAAGTTGGCAGTGCCACTTTAATTGCTTCATATAAGTGTGATAAGCGAAATAACTGGACAGCTCTTTGAACCGTGACATGAGACTTATGCCTAGAAGAGGAATCTAGCTCTCTATCATCAATTTTATTTTAATTTAGGTGGCTGAAACCATGCTAAAGCACCCTCCTGATATCAACATATTCCAGATACCAACTTGTGGGAATGCAGTGCATGCCGAGCATCCGTGATAAATTCCTTTGACCATTTCCTTCCCAGTCTCTTCCCCAGACATGCTCTCTAGTTTGAAAGATAGTTTCATCGGCTGGCAACGAAACAAACATTAGGACTTGGAATTCACTGCTCTGCAACCCATCTTAAAAGCAAACCCAGCAGATGATGGGGGCATGAGCAAGCCTGAACCTGAGGGGAGGGAGAATGGAAAGACACGTATCTACACAGACTATGCTATACCGCAGATGCAGACTAAAGAAAAAAAATAACAGATTTAGAGAACTTCAGTGCCTCAACCCTGCTACCTGCATGCTTTATTAATAAACAGCTATTACTTCTCCAAATACTTCAAACAAAGTGAGCAGACAGGCTAATTTAGATTATTAATAAAACCAGCAACTATTTTAGCAGAACTAAGTAAACATAAGGCTTGAATCAAGACTGAGAGCAGATCCTTTGCCCGGGTGAGCAAGGGTACGGTCGAGGTACGGTTGCCCTAACAGCGCTCTGTTCTGCGCACACTCAGTGAACCGGAGCCTTTGCCCAAAGCAAACAGGACACCAGCCCATGACTTTCCAGCTACGTCTTGCTCAGTCTTGGGACTCCTTAAATTTGAGCCCAAGCTTACAATCTGCACTTCAGTCTGTACCTCCGCAGATGGGGCGGCAGGATGCGCCTTGCGGCAGGCGAGGGGAAAAAGAAACCGTTGTTCTGGCTGATATGGCTGCATCTGAACATGGTGCGCTCTCCTCAACGCTGACCCTGCTTTTATCAGTTTTCTTTCAGAAACCTCCACAGGACTGAGCTTTCACAGATACAACAGAAACATTGCACTGAAATCTTCTGATCTCTACTCCCTTCCAGCTCGGAGATGTGCACCAGAGGAGAGGAACAGCAAAGTGTAAATGAAGTGCTGACAAGAAACCACCACCATCTTTACTCCAATTACTGTCTGGATTGCGTTTGTGTCACAACACCTAACTCAGCAGACACTGTATTTCACATTAAGGCATACACACCCTCTCACGGGCTGTGACCGGCTCAGCCAGGCTACCGGCCCGCTGTGGTACAGAAGCTGCCTGCTTACGTCGCAGCTTAGCTCAGCAACAACATGGCTAAGCACCACTGAGGTGAAGAGGAGCTATGTCTCCAGCAAACGTGCGCGGAAGTGCTGGCAGACACAAAAGCTAAGCACAGAAATGAAATGCATCCAATAAGGATATTTAACAAAAACTGTGGTATGGTATTTTGTACAATATGTAATGATCGTGTGGACTCAAGTGAAAAACAAGCTTTGACAAACATCTTGAGTGTTTTGCATCAGTGGAAGTTGTAAACAGTTGAATTTGCAGCAGAGGCAAGCGTACCAAAATAAGAAGCAGGGGAACTATTTTTCTTTTTTCTTTTTTTTTTTTGGTCAAAATAAAGTGTATTGCAAAGCGAACTGTTCGCAACTTGCAGAGGCTTGTTGCGCTACTAGTGTTCTCCATGTCAAACAACGTCTCTAGGAAGAGCCCTTGAAAAAACACCAGTGTCATACCTTGTTCAGCTCAGTCAAGAAAATGTACTTAAACAACCTTCTGGAAAGTCATGTAATGACCTAAAAGAGCTGCTGAAGGACACTCTTGAGCTTAGCCTTGCTGTAGAAGAAACACAGATGTAAATACAGTCAACTTATGCTCTAAGTAACATCATAGCATCCCGCTAGCCTGTCACAAGCATTTAATGATAAAAGCGGGGAGTTTCAAACTCAAGTCTCTTAAACAGGCTATTGTGGTTTAGGAACTTGGAACCAGAAAGAGTGGGGCTAGAAATGGCAGCAATAATTTGTAAACACAGTAATGCCTTTGGAAAAAAACCAAACTAACGTGGCAATGGCAGATCTTGCAAGGGTGACAAAAGTGTCAGAACAACATGCCATTGTGCCTTGCTGAGGGGAACTGCTCAATTTCTGGGAAACCATATTGAAAAAAAATTTGTAAATTTTACTGTACTTGTTATCGAAGCAAAATGGTTCTTTTGCTGCCCACAGTGCCCACAAGCTCACTGCATCATTTCTCCAGGAAGAGAGGAAATGTCTGCAAACTCACATTATCCACTTTAACACCAGCCTGAGGATTAGGTGGAATTTTTAGAAATCTGTGTGCAAAGTTGTACTTCACAGCATCATCTCCCCTTGCGTGGGTTGTCAGAAAGACGTACTAATATTTTCACAGTGAAAGCAATTGCTTCAAGAATAATGTCAGCTTTTATTGTTTACAAAGAGCCAGAAATCAGAGCACATGAAGCAGCAAACAATTTGGCTGACCTTGCCAGCTGAGCAATATACAGTCAAGCAAGCAAAAACACGTTAGGCAAGGCAGCAGTAAAGACAACAAAACATAGACATGTGCTTTCACATGTTTTCATGAAACCGCTGCAAGTTTTTTTTCAAGGCAAGCCAAATGCTTGATATTAATCATGGTAAACATCCTGACCTTACGCACATGAATGTTTTCAAGGTAGTTCCCATGTCTGCAAGCAATGCATTGGCAAAAGCTAAATCCAATTGCTTCGCTAGTGCCATTTCTATGGTAAAGTGCCTAAACGTGCCTGGGCTGTGGTATGACTCAGAAGATCACTTTGCAGCAATGGCTATTAGTCCTCTGAGAAGTCTGTAGATACTACTGGTGCTGCAGCAGCAGATGGAAGAGGCAAACGATGAGGAATCTAGCATGATGATTCCACTACACTCACGAAGTTTTAGAAAAAGGCAAAGCTTTAGCGTAAGCACAAAGGCATCTTTCCATTTTTAAGAAAACTCAAGAGGAAACTGTTTGGAAATAAGTAATTTAGCTCATGTTAGTGCTGACAGTGTTAATGTTTTATAATTTAGATATGCGTAATACTTCGGCTTAGTAACAACTTCATCTTTTGGGAAAGCTAGGATTTTTCTGCATGCTTGCAGTAAAAGCTATTAAAAACTACTACGCCAGAACATTGTAACCTTTAGTTACAAGATTGTGGTTTCATCTATAGCTATCTTCAGCCACTTTCAAGAAAACGTTTTCTCAACTGATACCCTTGCTTTAGGGGCGGGAAAAAGCAAAGGCAAAAAAAGGACACCCAACAAAACCAGCCCCCCCTCCTGCTTTCCCCCAGAATGCAATTTTAATACATCTGAGTGCTCCTTTTTTTCTCCTGCTTCTCAACCAATAAAGTTTTTGTTGGGAACTTCACCTCATTACAGAGTCTTCATCATCTAAATAATGTTCAGCAGTAACAAGGAGCCCTGTCATAAAGCTTTTGATAGATGTATTGCAGCCAACACATTACAGGCAGGATTTATGGGAACGATTTGGTAAAGTAAAAAATAGGACTGACTATCATTTAGCAGAGAAATTACCATGCAAATTCAGAGGAAGACAGTATCCTTTTCTTCATGGAGACAAATTTTTAAACTAGTTTCTGGAAAGAGGGACCGTATAATAAACTTTTAATTCAATAGTAACATTAGGTAAGGAAGGAAAATTACAATAGGCCAGGTACCATGTCAGCCCTGATATACTACTACACTTCTTTATGAGCACATTACAATTCAGAGAGCTAATAATAAAAAGAAGTGATGCTGAGATGATGAATTGATGCTATGCAATTAGACCTATTAGAATTCACAAGAGTCGACAGGCAATAATCAAACCACTTTCATGCTGCCCATTGCAATTATCTTTGCACTTAAGAATCAACAAAGCACATAATGACTTGCTCTCGATTAAGGAATTCATGAGAAATGGAATTTTAATTAGTGTGTAGAAAATTTGGGCCATCTATTACTTTACAGGACAACAGATTTTGAAAACTAGTTGAGTAGTTATAAGTGTTCAACAGTGGTTCGGTTCCAAGAACACCACACTGATGCTTCCAACAACAAGTTCCTAATAACATCCCTTGAAATGGGATTGCCAAAATAAGCGCATGTTCACTTTACTAAATTCTGAAAGAAACCCACAAACAAAACTGTTGGACCTTGAGATTAAAGTGGAAACCATTGCTGATGTTTCCAATTACCAGCTGATGAACAAGTCGGGTAGAGTTACATTTATTCGTGGTACAAACCACAGATACCAGAAGGTCTAATTCTACATTCTCATCACAACATGAGTAGGACAATAAGACAATGAAAATGCATCATCAATTAAAATAAACAGAGTCTGAATAGTAACTTGAATGCTGATTTAAGTTTTCTCTTAAAAGCCCTGGACTAGGAAGTTTACTTAGTTTCAAACAAAATTACTTCTTATAATTTGCTGATCTTAGTACAGAACAATTTACTAATAATTTGAACTGAAGCACCAGTTAACAAGTTCTGGAAGTGCAGATCCTTGATAATATGAAATAGAGGTTCATGGGGAAGTCGAACAATTATGCTGAACTCAACTGCTATGAAATGCACTTTTTTAAAAATACAATCAAAAATCCATACTTCAAGTGTGAATCCTGGCAATATAATGTTAACTGCTCAAGGAAATGAGTGGTAAGCCAGTATGATATTAAATAACGTATCAATTTGTTAAAAACATAGTATTTATTTAAAAAAAATACTACTAGACGTCCAAAATAAAGAACAGTAAATAATGAAGCACACGGATTATTCACAATCAAATAATAAACAATTTGGATTACTGTGTGATTATTATCTGAAAAAGTGTGCCCCATGCTTTGAGCCTTCTGAATTTCCTATTTTGCTATGGATAAGCAATTGAATATTTAGCGCTTAAAATCTGTCAGAATGATGGGGGGGATTTTCCATTGTCAGGGAACTATTTCAACATTTCTAGCTCTCGGTTCTGTGGGGGAGCCCTGTCTTTCTAAAAGCCCCATTAAAAATAACATTCACAACAACCTGAATGGCTTCTTGTAAGCGATGATACTAAAAAAAAAAAAAAAAAAAGGAAAAAATAAGTCACGTACAGATTCATTCTTAAATTCACCTATGGGCCCTGCGTAGTGAGGGCTCTGGGAAACAGTGGGGAAGGCAGCAGGTGCTGCTGCCCTAGGGCCATCCCTCCCACAAAGGGAACATTTACACACTGCTGCGGAGCCACCATCTTCGCCCCATGCAGCATTTTCAGGGAAAGTGCTCTCGTGGATATGTCTTTCTGCCCCCCGGCATCTCCAGCCCTGCCCAAATTGCCCCTCGGGAGCGGGGAGAGCTCGTCACAAGTTAAAGCAGCTCAATGTGCCGCTGTCACTTGCAATCAGACAAGGACTGGCAACCGGCTGGCTCAGACGCAAGGATACAGAAAGCTGGCACCAAACCCTCCGTGCCTCCCTTCCCACCCTTTGGTCTTGTATCAAGCGCAGCACATTTAAACCAGCAAATCTCAGCCAGGGTATTAAACGCGCTGCTGAGAACTGCCCTTTCCTTCCTACCCAGCACTCATTCCTGCAGTTGCAAGAGGAAGCGGTGGGGGAAGCGGCATAACCTGTTTACTTTGCTGCAGTTAAACATGAGCGGTTTCTGCAAAAATAATGGAACTTGACCGGCCTAGGTGTTGCAGCAAAGATGCTTTTGGAAAGGATTTGAGAGCAGTGAATCCCCTTGGAGTCCCACGGTGGACACAGGGTGAATAGTTCAGACATACCAGAAGTTTCTGTTCAGAAGGCAAGCAAGAGTATCATTCCTTGAAAAAAACATAACACAATTAATTCAAAATATGCTTACAAGGGAAAGAACAGTTACTCCAAAAAGGGCTCCTAGATTAACAAACTCTGTTAAACAACGTCATAAAAAGCACCGTGCTGTTGAGGATTGTTGCAAGTGAACCTGAACTAAGTGATTCTCTGTACCGCAGAATTTACAAGATCATGGCTCAGTACCTCATTAAAATTAGGGTTCCATTAATTAAAGCCTTCTTTCAAGTGATAGATGACTACTGTGGATATAAGCTGTGCATACTGTTGAAACTTCACACTAGGAATAGGTAACACTCAGAGTGTACAGCTTTAGACGGAAATACGTTTGGAGAACTGCTCCTATAGAAGCAATGTTTTGTTACACCACAGTACAGAAAGGAGGGGGCAGGTAGGTGGTTCTGTAAAATTCACAAAAGGCTTATTAGCACCCAAATTCCTCCGAAACTCTCAGAACTAACAATATCCTTTTCACAGGTTTCCAGTCTCACTTAAAGCCGCAAAAAGGTTTACAAGGAGATTCGATAGCCAGAGGAGTGAACTTTTTTGCGCCCTTGCCCAAATCCTTTCATTTGAGACTTTAGAAACTACATATTTCATTAAAAAGCACAATGATAAAGAAAAACAATGGATAGAAGAGGGCTTGATATACTTACGAAGACAAAGCGCAATTTATTTTAGCCTGAAAACTTCTCACCTAAAAATTCCTCTATTTCTAGGAAAACATAACACTACATTTTAATGCTGAAAAGGACTTCTGAGAGAGGAGGGATATCTCCTTCAGAGAACGAAACCCAACACTCCTCAAAAAGGGCACAGAAAGTCATAGGATTTTTCGAGATTCATCAGAGATGACATGGAAAGTCCATTGACTGCAAGCAAGTCAATGAGGCACCTCTAAGGTCGTGTAAAGGGGATGCATCAGCTGTGCTATAGGATGAGAAAACAGGTAGCACACGTTAAACACTGTTCTAATTTAACCAGTAAGTAATAAAATTATTGCCAAATGTAACTCCCCATTAAAGGAGGCTTTTTTCCCCACTTTGCTAACCTCTTAAAGAAGAGTGTGTTTGAGAAGAGCATGCAGTGCTATTTGGATATTCAAGTCTAGTCTATATACAGCTGACCCTGCCAAATGCTTTATTTGATTCTTTAATATTATCTGTGGTTTCAGTGAATTCAAATTCTTTCCTCATTTCCATGACTAAAAGATAAATTCAAACCCCAAAGATTTGGATTACTTATAAATTAAGTGTGTGTAGAGTTTAGGTTGTGCTGTAACAGAACAGAGAAATTATGGAAGTCAAAAAACACTTTTTTTCCTCCCCCATATCAGAAAGAGTGAAGAACAAACGGTTAACCATACTGACAGTCACTAACAGCTCTGAACCAACAGAAACTTATCTACAGAGACATCAGATCCATGAGTACCTTCTGCAAATACTGTAAGCTGAATGTTTGGATAAAGTTTCCAGAATTAGCTACAACTAAGGAGACTCAAAAAAACCATGGGTCTTACTCCCAGTTTTGACCCAGTAGATGCAAAAGGTGGAAAATGGTAAACACCTCCATTCACCATGGGCTCAATTTTAAGCATAAGCATAACCTTATTTCTGTGCAGTGTTTTTGTGACTTCAACGGGAATTAAGCTAGCAGGCAAAAATACAACTGCAGCATATCCTTAGCTTTTACTTGCTTTTGACCACTAAAAGTGTCAGCACTGGCCTATGGAGTAACTAATACAGCCATCACAATAATTAGCGTAGCTAAAAAGATAGCAAACTGACGAACCAGTGTTATGTGAATTTTCTGCCTGTAATGGAGGGAGCTGTTCCCAGATGGGACTTAGACATTTCTGTACTTTCACCTGGTGGTACCCTGATGAGAAGCTGTTCCTCCCCTGCTTTCCCCCAAAGGAGAGCATCCTCACTCTGGGGAGCTAATTCCCTGCTATAGCTCAGGGCTGCGCAGAAAGACACTCTCAGCAATTAGGCACTGCTAGACGAACCATTTCAAAGGGATGATGCTTTCAAGAAAGTAAAGAGGCAATTGGGCCTTGTTGACCAGAAACCAGGACAGTAAAACCCTGGAGAGATTGCACTGATTGGCTTTTTATTTTTGCATTTTATTGCAAGGAAACTAGATGAATGAAATGCAGCCAGACATGTTTTGACCGCACAACAAATTCATTTAAACCCAAAATTTCGACCTTGTATTCATCTCTCTCCTGTATAATGGCGCCTCTCCCTTTTTCACTCTGCCCCTACCCTTCTTTCACTAACATGCTTATGTATGATAATGATTTCTGAAATACAGAATTAAATCAAACCATATTTAATAAAAATAAATGGAGCAGAAGATAAATAAATCAATATTGAGTAGCATTTTTTACAACTTTCCCAGAAATAAAACAATTAGCACATTAGCAGCGAATGTAATAATAAAATTAGCCAATTAGGATATTTAAGTGATTACCACATTGAATCAAAAAATTAGCTGAAATAAATATGGATAAGCTCTGCTGAGATAGAGAAGAGAGAGCCTGCACTGTCCTCTTCTGTGTCAAATGGAGAGCGTTTATGCAACACAGAAGATTTGTTGCCATACACGCAACAATCTGATCCGTTTCTCTCACTGCACTAGTGTTTGAAGAAGATACCTTAAAAGTAAATGAGATTATAGTTCTGCCCATGCTAATTGTTGCTGTAATACTATTTGCAGCATCCTTTGACACCAAAATTTACTACAGAGTTATAATCAGTTTGTTAGGAGTGCTACCAACTCTAAAAAAAGAATCTAAAAGGTTTAAATATTAATAGCACTTCAATGCTTCTCTCCCAGATGGCAACACAGCTGACTGCCGTTCCCTCCTATAATACAGCACTGTTTATCCTCTGAATGTCCCCAATATAAAACCGTTTTAATCTTTTGTTACTGTTGTAAAACTTGATCTACTGTGGGACAACATAATTAAGTGTCAACTTTTGGATATACGGTACAAAAAGTAGATAGAATAATCCAGCCTGTACGTCACCAATAATTCAGTTTACAGCTCAGTGATAATGGGATTCCAGATTATTAGCTGAAAGGCGCAGTATTTTACCCCTTGCGGCACTGAACTAAGGTGTACTTCTGTTGCACTCGGTGCATTTTCGGCACACTTTCTTACTGCGCCCTTTTCTCTTCTATTAGTGTATGACTGCACTGTGTAGCCAACTGGAAAGAAACAGCACTTTGATTTCAAGCGTCTGATGATCTGTTAGTTCTTGTAAAAGTTATGGAGCGGTTACAAAATCTAATAGAGGGTGTGTAAGGAGATTAGCAGAGGAATGGGATTTTGTATCAGTATCTTAAGGAAGATGAATGAAGGAGAGTGAGCAATTAAAGCAATTGTTCGTGTCTGGGGTTTGAACACACGCACGTATCTGGACATCTACCTATGCCTCTCTGCAAACATGCACGCTGAGGACTGACTGCCATCAACAAGCCGTTATTTGCTAACATCTATCCTTGCTATCCCTAGAACAAAGAGTGGAAAATAATGACATACTGTGTTAGGAAATATTTGAGACTATCTACTACATGTCTATTACTAGATGGTAATAAACATATGCAACTATAACAAAGCTACGTGTAAGTGAGAGAACAAGGGGAGTGGGAGATTAAGGAGAAGTAGAAAAATTGAAACTGAACATTAACACAGAATAACATATTTGTTGAACTATTTGTTGGCTTGAAGTAAGCTATTACATACTTTAAGCAAGTAATTCAGAAACCAGGCAGCATGCTGAAAAAGTGTGTGGCCATCAGAACAGTCATCACCTACGTGAGCAAGTGAGAAGTGACGGAGAATTGACTGCAAGAGGAAAGAAGAAACTCACTCTTCTGTAGCCATAATTAATTCTGTGGGCCCTGATCCTTCAAAGCTGATTACAACACAGGCGAGGTCTGCCCCAGTAGGTCCTGTGCTGGTGTAACTCAGTACTATCAGCTGAGCAAACAACGCAGCCTTCGATGTGCCAAAAGGCATCGAATATAAACCAAGATCCACGTGGTCTCTCAAATATGGGATGCTATTATAGACGGACCAGTCTTTGATGAATACAGCAGCTGCCGCTCTGGCTAGCTCCTCTGAAGGACTCACCCAGAAAACGCTCCGTTTCCGTCATTACAGCTCTGCCGCAATTGTCTGGTGAGCTACGAGAGGGACCGCACATGCACAGCAGCTTTTTTCTTCACTTTTAACTGCAGAGATGAATCTCTGCTCCTGAGGGCTGAATAGTGCCACGTGAAGTAACACAACGAGATTGCATCTGTGAGGCACTACCATGTAATAAGTTACACGAAGGACAGAAGGGTTTGCTTCATCGCCATATAACCTCTATCTACAACAGTTAACCTAATGTGTTTAACTTTATTACCCACAATATGCATCTGTTGAAAGATGCTGCAGTGTGTTATTTAAACACAAATCATTACAAATATTTTTATACAGCTGCTATTCCCCCCAGCACATATTATTTCCATTTTAGCGCGGTAGTTTTCTGAACAAAGGCTCCTTGGCGTAGGTCCATGTGGGAACATCAACTGATAAGATTTTAAATCAACCTCCTTGTTAGTGGAAGCACACAATACTATTATCCAGTGACTTGATATTCCTGCTAAAGAGCAGGAGGTCAATTCTCTTCACTGAGTTAATACCTCCACAGAATAATTCCCCAGCTGGCGCAGCAAGAGAAAATCGCCTCGCTGCATGGCGCAGCCTGGGCCACCGGGATTCAGCAGTGACCCTGGGCACGATCAACGCTCTGGCAGCCACCACCGTATTCAGATCTGGGCCCGATGCTCCGTTGCATTTCATCAGCTCTTTACCCACATTAGTCCAAAAAGCTGTTGCCGAGAAAATAAAGCTAACTATGCTAGGGTAAAAGCAGGGCAATGTACCAGGGAATCAGGCATGGTATTGTTTTTCTTTGATGCTTTGAAGCCAGCAGGGTTATGTGTTTTAAAACATTGTTTCTTTGCATAAATCTAGTATTCAAAAAATAAATCCAATTGGTTTAAAGAGCATCTGTATACCAAAAAAACCAAAGGGGAAAAAACCCTTTACTTTTTCCTCTAGCTTATGTGTAAGAAAAAACAAAATTAGACACTGCGAACAACGTGGAAACCAGTCAGTTCCACAGATTACATCCACATACTGAAATAGATGCTCAACTGTAAATACACACCTAAGTCCAGCAGAGCACGTAACCCAGTCTTTGCATTTGAATTCTACTAGAGTTAATCAGATGCAAGTATAATCACCTGCCAGTGACATTGTTCAGTACTGAACTGGATTTTAAACTTAACATCGAATTTCATTTTGACATCAGTTTCATACAATTTAAAAAATAAAATGAAATAAACCACACCCCACACCTTTGTGGACTATGTGTTAATAAAAACAAGTTTCTGGAGAGAAGCATTTTTGTACCTGCTTTTGAGCAGTTCAACAATAGCAAAAGAGTAAACCATTCAAAAGTATCTAGTAATTTAATACCCACGTTTGAACCACTGTCTTTTTGAACAGTTAACAAGCCTTACCTCAAAACAGTGTTACACTGAAGGTAAATCAGAGAAGCTTGACACGACTAACAAAACTAGACCGGTAGCCCTGACAGAAGGCGAACTGCCATTATTAAACCCAGTGATGAACGGTACCGTTTTCCTCTTCTCAAGCGCTAACTAGTATTATAGCATTCCCACTACTCACCAAGAATCAGACTCAGTTTTCAACTGAATGAACTGAGAACAACTTGATACCCACCATCTGATTTATTAGACTACTTATAGTGAGGATGTTTATAAAACCTCTTCTTTTAAAAACTCTTGTGCATTTATGCTCACTTCAAAATGATATTGTAGAATACTACTATTATAAATAATTGCCATGTAATTTTCATCATGAGAAACAGAACTATACAGTTAGAAGAATGAGGTTTAAAGATAAAACTTTTTGAGCACATGGAAAAGAATGCCATCCTAGAGATGACGACATGGTTACAGGGTTGACAGATGCTTAATTATAGCATTCGGACATCAGGGACTGACCATGTAACACATGAAAGATTGCCAGTATGGTAAACCCATAAAGCATTTAAAAAATACCATCATATAAGACGTTGATACACCCAAAAACAAGAGAGAAGAGTTTATTTCCCTTATTTTTAGGGAAGATTTGCAATCGTGAACCTCAGTGCTCGCAAAAGGACTGAGGCATTTTGCTGAATCACAGAATGAATGACCAGTGACAGAAGATGTTTTGCTTTACTATCATGCCCACGTTCCAGCTGGGATCACTTGAAGCACCAGAGTCTCTCCTCAAAAGAGTAACTGTACCAGTTACTCCTTGGCTTTCTGGCAGCATTTCTGCCAGATGTCATTGGCTTTGAGGGCTCTCTGCATGAGTTCACATGTTCACATGTTGTGAACATGTGCCACTTGGAAACCGAGCTGGATTCATCCCTCTCCGACTTCAGTTAGGCATTTGCAAAAACATCTGGTATTGGGAAAGAACTAAGCATCTGGTGACTTTCAGTAGAAACAGGTATTTATGCTATCATGTCTTTGAATATATCCTCCATTCGTTCCCCCCTCCCCCCCAGTCTTTTGGCCATCCCTTTGAAAGAACCTGACCGGTATTTTGGGAAAAGAAACATTTCCTACTACAAAAAAAAATCCAAACAAGATAAATCTTGCACTGAAGAACTCTTAAGAGTGGTGGTAGTTGACTGGTTTTATATTATATTACTTAAGTGAACCACTGTGCACCAGCAGCACCAATTTTAGCAGAACCATTTAAAAACATCCACACACCCCGTCCAGCCACACCCACAGACTCCAGAATTTTTCAAGCCGTTACCAGAGAATATACCCGCCAGCTGTCGGGAGCAGACTTTTTATTTTCATTTCACAACTCAAAGCACTGCAAAGAAAGGCAACTTTAGAGGACCAGCTGCCTTGGTGCAAACGCAGAGCTGCTTGTTCTGTCCACATTGGAGGAAGTTTTGTGGACGTTTCCAGCACAGATGGATTGAAGCTAAGACAACTTATTTTGTGAATAAGTGGAACAAGTAATGACTATAGCAAGTCCCCGACAGCACTGCCATGAGTTACATGCAAGACTCTCTGGATGGCTCACAATTACAGATTATTTGTGTCTTGCACTCTACTTCTGCTCAGTACAGAGCCCTGCTCAATGCCAAAATTATTGGGAAGAGTTAGATACCAGATGTTAAGATTCCCAAAACCCTGTCATTGGAGCTAGAGGGACGATCGTGATCTTTGATTATAATGCTGTTTTACCCTGAAAGATCCCAACGTGCAGAGAAGAGGGTTGTTTCATACTTCAAAATGGCAAAAGCTTTTTTGAAAAGGTTTGCCAGTTACTCTCTGTCCCGAAGCACAGGGTAAACTGAAATCCCAAGGAGAGTTTGCAAATACAACCATAACAATGCACTCATATAGAGGAAAACGTCAGGAGTCACTAAAGCCAGAGAGATCCATTCCAATTCAGACATCACGTAAAAGACTGTGTCCTTCCAAGTTCAATGCACAATGGCATTCTGGCAGTGGTGTAGATTTAGTGGAAATTCCGGTAAGTCCCAACACAATTAAAAACCAAACAACATAGCTATATTTATGAGCTCTGCATCTAAGCCCTGACCCCATCCTAGGCTTCTCTTACAAACTCCATGCCACAGGACAGCAGGCTGGTAAACATCACACTATGAACAATCTAGATCCAAAATCGGGATTTAACAGTCAAAGAAAATGTGTCTAACCAAATTTATACTCAATGTAAATTGCTATGCTATCATATTCTGCAGTTATTTGATTTTTTATTTTTAAATAGAATACTGAAGTGTTGCATGGGACTGTTGCCTGCAAATATGTCTCTTACTTGCAGATTTCATGAATTCATGTATATTATCAGCAAAAAGTGTAATTTGCAGACAAAGTCAATACAATACATGAATAAAATCTTTTCAGTAGAAAAGAATGTGAATGACAGTTACAATGCTTAAGGTAAACTATGGTTAATGTTTTTTAATACCTAATGACATGTTTATGCTCCTCTTTTTCTCACCAGCTAGTATCTTCATAGCTTTTTTTTTTTGAGAGGCAACATTATATATTTTTAATAAAGATGGATTTTATTTCAAGAACAAGAAGCCAAAAAAAGGCAGTCTTGTTATAAGCTTGGGGGGGGGAGAAGTAGGTTTTGTTTGTTTGTTTTTATTAGGTGAACAAAACCCATCAAAAGGTAAGCATGCCAGGACTGGAATGCTAAACTATTTTCAATACTGATTTGTCAATCTGTATGAAGTCTTTACTTTTTATTAAGTTTTGTTTCTCTAACAAGAAGAATAGTATATTCACCAATCTCAATTTGCTTAGTCCAAGCAAAGTAGCAAAGTAATTTATAGACAATATATCGTGCAAAAAAAATTGTAGAGAGTCTGATGACCATTGAAAGCTAAACTACAGTCCCTTAAGATATAAATCATGCTGTTCCGTGTCCTTCATTCAGGGAAAGATTGAAATACGTTGTTTCCCACTAACAAATACTTCTGTTGGCCTTTATATTACCTCTGGTTATGCCAAACCAACCTGATTCTATCATGTATTCATTATCTCTTACGTTATGTAGCCAAATGCAAAGCAGAGTATTGAAATACTAAGTTCAATTGCTACGTATCTTACAACAGAAACTTCATTTGCATTTATAGTAAATTCAGCTGCACTGATTTGATAACACATGAACCAAAAAAGTTAATTATGTCTTATAAACTGAAAGTAAAATGAAAATTTCAAAGCTTGCTCAAAATAAGTGCTTTTTAGTGAACAAAACTTGAGTTTGTCTTGCAGATGTCCAATACAGATGTACAATAAGACATAGGAGGTTTTGCAAGTGTATGTATTGCACAGAATGGCAGACATTCCTCCTCAACACAAAGTGCATTCAGAGTTAAAATAAGAGTGCAAAAAAGAAAAAAATCAGAATGGGGGTTGTTGCAGAACACAATCCACATGAAATTTATCATACAATTTCAAAAAGGACCTTCTCACTCTGGCAGACCCTACAGTAAACTCATAATGAGGAATTTTCAATTTCTGTGGTGATGGAGGATTATAGTCTCAGTGCAGAATCAGAAACGGAGGTGCAGAGCAGGGGGAAGTCACATGCCAGCAGACATCAGTAGGCAAGAGGAGTCAGTCATTTAAAAAAAAAAAAAACCACCAATGAAATAAACTGGAACCCCCTGTCTCCCTACAGTTTAGGTTTTGAGGGGTCCCAACAACTACTTGCCAAGTGACACCTGATTAAAGCAGGAATAGTGCAAAGCAGAATATGAGGCTCGAAGGGTCCAGAGAAATTCAGACTGGTGTTCACACAGTTGGAGGGGAAATGAGGGAGCAGCAAGCTACGCTCTGCCAACCTACCCCGCTCCACCATGTTATTTCTTTAATTTGTTCTACCTGTCTGCTCAGATTATCTAATGTGAATCTCAAACTGCAATCACACTGCTGGCCAAGCCATTGGATAAATTACTTTTGACGGAATTAGGAAATTTGTGCTGTAATTGGGTGTTCCTCGGTGATCAACAAGGGGCTCTGCCTGATCTCCACGCTGAGCCGGAAAGGAGATTTCAGGCCTGGTGGGTTTTCCGTGCCAAGCAGAGAAGATTTCTGCAGCTCCTTGAAGCTGGAAGCAAAATTCCTTCCTCACACTGTTAACTAAGCTGCTTACATGACTTCCTAGAAAATAGACCTAGCACTGCCCACAAATGTTGGGGATCTTTGCTGAAGGCTTCAGTGGGGGAAAAAAATGATAATTTTTGAGTAATGCTTGGTCCAATGTAACACTACATACCCGCAGAGACCACAGAAGGTAAAGGTGTTCCCCAGCCTGGGGGCACGCAGGAGACAGAAGCAGAAGAGAGAGCAAGACCCAACCACCGCAGGTTATTCATATCCTGCCACTGCTTTCCCTACTACAGGAACTGAGTCCATCCATGAAATCCACATCAGTATGTCTTTTCCTAGCTGTTCACTACACAAATTTCAGAGAAATATGCTTCCCCAGATTGCGTCTGAGCTCACGCAGGCCAGAGCAAAGTTTGGACCAAGTTTCCCCTGTAGAGAAACACGAACAATATTGGAAAACTCAACTAGAAGGTTAAGAGTGTTATATAAAGTGTGCAGACCTATACTACCCATCAGCACACACACAGCAGATATACTTTTTCTTTGCAGTTAGTCTGGTATTGGAGGGAGGGGCGGGGGGAAAAAACCCAACACAGTTTCAAGCGCACAGAGCCTGCAAGCGGACTCTTGAGTTTTGGGGGCGATTTGTAGCTGATCTCCTGAAGGAACAGAAACTAATGAGAAAAACAAAGTCCCTCTAATCTGTCTTTGCTTGCAAATTCTTTCCTATAATCCCCGTCTTTGTTCCCTCCTGGTAGGCTGTTCACCAAATTTACATTTCAGAGTCTTCCCAAACATTCCTTTCGTGCTGCTACTGACACAACATATAATCACCCTACCTGAGCCTACTACTTATAAATAAAAAAAAGGCTTGCCAGCTTTTTTGTGTGCCTTTGAAAAACCTAAGTGATTAAATATTGAGAACATTCAAATATTTAACAATACACTCAGCACATAGAAAGAAACCTGGAAAATTACTTTTCCAACAGGGAGTGTCACCCATTTAAAGTGAATAGAATGGTGAAGAGCTACAGGTGGATTTTAGTATCTTAAATTATATTTACAGAGTAAAGAGGAAGCAGTAGGAGGTGACAAAAAAGTTAACTACCATATAAGTATTAAAAAGTAAAGGGAATAACCAGATCTGCCCTGAGCAGACACAAGTGAGATCAGTTTAAAAAGGGAGGAGACCCAAAGGTGAACACAAAACTCAACTATTTATATTCTTGCACCAGTTCTGAAATTCCAGGTTTGTTATAGGGGAAAATCATATAAGACGATATAACAAACTTGGAGGACAAAAGGAAGCGAGATGTTTGGATATTAAACCATTATAGCTGCCATCACTTGAGCTAAATACTGCTATTAATTTCCATCACCTTATCTCATAAATTAAAGAGCTCAGATCGCAATAGTCCATAAAAGACCTATAAATCAGTTAATGAACAGACTTATTTTCATACATATAAATACACAAAGAAAAATTAACCCATCTAGTCAGATCCCAACTAAAAAGTGGCAAAGAATACAGTCCTCATTCACTGTGCCGGGCTCCTTACTGGGACAGTTCACTGAACAAATCTATCCCCGAAGCCCCGCAGGGGCTGTCTGAAAATACACAGACCAGAAAAGATTTCCTTAAAATAGCGACACTCAGCAAACAGCTTGCGTCCTTTTGTCTCCCCTACGCTTCAGCATCAGTCTTTAAAAACGGGAGAGGAAAAATCACATTTCCCTGCATAGTAATGGTATTGCAGAGCTGCATTTGAAATTCTTCCTGAGATACCTTTAAGATTGAGGGGAGTGGAAGAGGTCAGAGATAAACCCTGTATAACCATTTCAACCACAAAGCTGAGAGAAAGCGGTGGATGAATTTCAAAAGCTGACCCTTGCCAAAAGAGAAGTTTTCCTCTCTCTACGACTGCATTAATTTTCTAAATTCACTATTTAGGACTTTCACCCTCCTCTTGGGAGTCGGGTACCAGCCAGGGCCAGAGGGAAGAGTTTTCCAGACACGTGGCCCAGTAAAAGTTATGGACATGGTGTAAGTTACTTCACCTTTTGGGACATGCAAATCAACTACACTGACAGTGTCTTTTTCGGTATCTAAGTGTCTCTTTGTTGTTAATGGCTCTTGTACAAAGTTACTGATTAAACGAATCTTGTTAATTTTAACAAGGTAGAAAATCAGACTTTCAAGGAAAGCTCTTGTTGTTTTAAATATATTGTTTTGAGGGAAATGTTCAACATACACTAGAGGTTCGCTTCGTTTTGTTGGGGAGCAGAGGGAAGCGATCACTAGGGAATAAACATTAGGTCTATTTGCCAGGATGAGTATTTAGATTCAGTAAGAGCACTAAGGACTGCTGGGGTTGTGCCACAGCCCCATGTTAAACCTACTAAATCTTTATAACAACTGGCATTAGCAGAAGCATTTGATTAACAGCCTAATGAATACACTGGTACTCTCTGGTACTCTGGTTTTAATCATCAAAAGGTAATTCTTATCCCAATTCCCAAACTTGAGGATACATCTATGTTTGAATATTAGTGCTGGTGATCACAGCAATATCAAACAAAGTCAGACAGCACCATAAGCTTACAGGAAAAACAGAATAATAATGAGATTTATGTCAGTGTTTCTCACAACGGTTTCAATTAAAAGTATGCAACAGTGATACCCATCAAACCAAAAATTGGTTCTGCATGACTGAAACGAAGGCCTACTGCACTGACTGTATTTATACTCAATTATTGAGCAGTGACCCTTGACTTTCCAAGGAGGCAGGCAGCCAAAAAGTTGCATTAAAACATAGTTTGAAATCCAGCCAGTTTCCAGAATTCTCCCGAAAGGGAATGAACTCTGTGTTGTGCAGAATTAGATTAATTTGATGACGTTCTTTTCACCCATATTCAGTAATTGTGGCCCTTTTTTCTACTGGAAGATCATTTTCTGAGTTGCCGGCTCTAGTAACGTACTGCCTTGCACGTAATACGTAGAAAACAAGAAATTTTAATCTCAAATCACCCCATCCCACCCACCCCGTTTCTCAACAACATTTTGCCCCCTTCTCCCTCCCCAGACTTGAGGGATTTTCTGGCAGGCTCTCAGTTTACTTTTCATTGAGCAGGTTACTCTTGGGTGTAAGTAAGCCACATGTACAGAATCCATTTTTATCACCACAAAGGTGTAATTTGGGAATTAATATCCAGGTTCCCTGCGCAGCCAGAGTCCAACAAAGATTTAACACACAAAGCATACACTTCATTTGTTATTGTCATCCTGACAATTCATATCTGAACTAGGGTTTTAACTGAGACATTAATTAATGTGAATTGTGTCCCAGGTTTATAATTTAGCTGTTACAATATAAATGGAATTAGCACCCACCACTAAAAATGTCTTTGACTAAGGAAACGCATGCAGGTTACATATCCCTGTCAAAGCATATCGCACATTTAACCACTATTAAGTTTACAAAGCCTAAAAAAAAAATTGGTTGCTTTTCCCAAAGCCTCCCATAGTTCTGAAAGGTTTCACCTTGAAATGTGTCAGATTTGTATTACTGCCAGAAATACAGTATTTCTGGTAGTAGCAAATATATTTAATAACATTTTAAGATTACAAACACCAAGAACATACACTTTAAAAAAAAATGGCTACAAAGCATTGCAAACCAATGGAAACGTGCTGATTCTATCGCTATTAAAGACAAGATGAGCTTAAATAGCATCTGAATGAAATGCTTTTATGTCATATTCATATTCAATTCTCACACTGAACATGGGGATTAGATGTTTGCATTTCATTAGAAACTGCCAACTGAAATCAGTGGGAGCACTGGAAAAAACCCACATTTCTAAATGTCACAAGATTTTTTTTTTTTTAACTCCTCATTTTTCTTGAAAAGGAACAGCCAAGCACATATATTTGGAAAATTGTCATTAAAATAATCTGGCATATAAAAAGCTAGTAAACATACAAATAAATACTTAGGTATAACTTTAAAACATACTTCAGTGACTACATTTATAAATATGCTTAGGACATCAACAAAAACATAATGAAGTACTTAGTCCAGAACCATGCAAGTCTATCTCATCCAAAAACATATCACGATGATATCAGAACATTAAAGAAAGGATAGATATGCATATAAGTATGGGCCTGGGCGCTTGCCTCAATGTGTGCGTTCATTCTTCATCACACACACAAACACATATTTATTATGAAGATACACAAAACTTTTCTTCCCAAAAGACTTGTTGCATATGACTGAGCACACATAACCTAAGAAGTTCACATTAAATGTTTCCCATTAAAGTTCTGCAGAAAACAGTAATAAAACATCAGGCTGCCAAAATTCCTGAGCAGTGACTTCAGCTGCCCAGGGCGCTGGAAGGATTTAACCATTGCAGGTAAAACCTGCACTGGGCTTTGCAGGGAGGTGACAGTGTTACACCTGGCTGGAGGCGACTGAGTCTCGGGTAACTTCTCCCTTTGATGCAAGCCTGTGTTTGGGGCCATAAATCTGCAGTTTCGATGGGATAAATAACCTAAAAGCTTCGTGATGGAGAGTGCTCAGCATGGTTGGGGGCCACCAGCCAAACTGGGACCATGCAGAATCCAGGAATGCCACATCCAAAAAACAGAAAACCCACAACCACCACCCCCCCCCCCCCAAGGATATTTGTCTCGTCCTTCCCTGTGATTCTCACATGGTCACAGGCAGCTGCTGTGTTTTGCACGAGACTTTGGGCATGGTGTGAACGTGCCTGCTAGGTTGGGCCCCAGAGGTGACTATGGTACAGAAACACCCAATTTGTGCCTCTGAAGTGGGCTTAGCTGTAAGGAGAGATCCTGAGTTACCGAGAACAGCTACACAGGGGCTGCCTCCTAACAATATACAAGCAAGTATGCAACTTTATGCATCACCTGCCCAGCAAAAAAAGAAAAAGTATTTGTTTACAGAAACTACCTCACATTAGTTATTTCAGTGTTTGTGAAATCCTGATATTCTGAACACCTTCAAGCTATGTCTAAAGCTGCAAGAATACCCAGGGCTTTACAGCTAAGATTTGAGGGATCTTTCTCAAATGAATGTGCAAATTATCCAAACTTGAATCACCACCACACTGGCTGTTTATTACTTTGAGTCACTCCAATACTGTATTTGGCCTGGCATCAGAAGAGAGCATGACTACAGCTGCTCTCTTCTCATTTAACTCATACAGTTAAAGATTCAACTGAACGGCAGCCTGCTTGGTCTTGCAATACAGAAAGGGTTAGAAATACCTTTCTTTCTCTCTCCCAAATCAGAGAAAATTCTTGCTGAAATAAGGTCAGCAAAGCTTTCGCCAATAGCCCCTAAAGTTCACCAGGACTGTTCACTTTGCAACAAGTGAAGTGGAAGAGCAGCTTTGATAGCGCTGGTGGTCAGCACAGGGCACCTTAGGCAACGCAAGTCCAGCTACGAGGCTCGCGAGGGGATGGGTTAAGTCTGCTCGAGCATCTGTTGGCAGACGCAACTCTCACCCAGTCAGCTTTAAAATGGAAACACCCACTTAAATGATGCTACTGGCAGCGTTATAATATTTTTTCATATATTTCAAAACAGATCCGTTTATCCTATTACTGCTGATCCAGCTTTTTTTTTTCCAATGTACGTCAGCAAAAATAAATCTTTTCCTGTAAACGTGGTACATAGACAATATTAGAACAATTACAACTGCATTATTGATAATGAATACAAATCTTATTAAATCTTTTTTTAATCATATATTATCTTATTCAAAGAAATACACAGGTATCTCAACAGCAGACATAGCTATCCCTGTTAACCTTGCACCTTACTGTTGTCTGGTTTATATCCTCTTCCCCATCTGGTTTTTGTTGCTGTGAAATAAAGCAGACGTCTCCCACAAAGTTTAAATCTTCTTAGCCAAAATACAGAAGCCAATCAAGTCTAGTCCTTTCTCCCTCCCTCTCCACCGCAATCCCCTGATGATAATAGTTGCAGATGAAGTCCATACATATAAAATGCCAGATGCTAGTCCAAATTACTTGTGGTTACTTGACCTGCAATTGAGTTTGTTCATGTATATTCTTCTTCTTTGACATGAAGCCATCTATGCCCCCTTCCCCTGGGCACATTTTATTTGAAAAAATTATTGTAATATGTGTCTGTGGAAGGGGGATGGAACGGAGAAGACTGCAGACCTCTTTGGAGACTTCCAGTGCAAGCTTTGAAGATACTATTTTTGATCTTCTGTTATTGTTACATCTTGTTATACTCACATCTTACTCAATAAGGTCAGATTGTGTTCAGCTAGGAGGCAAAGCAGTGTGCTGCTAAATAATACAGCTGCTCTCTTAAAAACACAGGATTTGGCCAAATTTGACTCAGACTGGACATCGAGACCACAACAGAATTTTCCTGTGACGAGTGGACATCTGTGACTCCTTTCTGACTACCACAGGACAAATCTTGTATGCAAAAATTATTGTCCAAAATCATCCCACTATTGAGGGTTATGTCTTTCCTTGCACATACAGTTTCTAAATTGTTTTGTAAAGTTTGTAAATGGTTTCAGACATGATTAAAACATGTAGGAAAAAAGCATACCAAACCATTCAAAAGGCTAAATCTAAATATTTGACTTATAAATTGCCTGTGCAAAATCAAAACCCATATAATACTTCAGAGACAAATTAAGGAACCAAAAATATTGTAAGCGCTGCACATTTTATCACGCATGTCAGCTAAAACTGCTCTCCGATTTGCCCCGAGTGTCATGTAAATTACCATGTAACATCCTTTTGACCACTGATATATTGTAATTTCATCAAACAAGCATACAAATCAAATAGCCTCCAGACTTTCTCTGTATTAATGAAAAAGCATGTTTCCAGGCACATACAGTATTAACTTATTAGTATTAGCAGTACAACATACAAGTGACAGTTGATTCTAAGAAAAGCTTACATCTCTCAAACCCCTTGATTTTCTTTAAAGCTTTAAAGAAAGCCCCTGTGCTCTGTGGCAACATTGATAAGGAAAATGTTTTGCCTCCATGGACAGCAATTAGCAGCAACTGACAGACCCGAAATGCTGAGGAGCCCAAGGCAGGCTTTTCTTTTTCTTTTCAACCTGTCTTGGGGTTGAATTTTAACTTCTTTTCCCACCCTCACGTCACTTTTTGGGGAGGGTAGTGGGTGGTGTCCTGTGTGAATGATGTATTACTAGATCCCAGGCAATGCTGACCCACCAATTGGATCCGACTGAAGTGCTAGCCATGTGTACGAAGATTTCGGATACAGGGGAGAGACAAATGCAGTGGTTCACCATCAGAAAAAAGGGTGTATCTGCAGGGTGGATCACTATCAACGCAGAAAAAGAGAGCTAACAAATACTCATGCTGCAAGCAGAAAGTATCCTTCCTGTTACACGTTGAGGGAGTTCGGATTGCAGACGTTTTCTCATCATCAAGAAAGCAATCCAAAAGTCATCAAATTAAACAAAAGCAAAGCTGGGGCAACCACCCCCTACAGACACCCTGCAGAACACCACATACAAACCTAAGCACTTATGCAGACTCCAGCAATAACGTATCATAATTAATTTAGTGTAAAGCATCCTATATACTGGGAGCAAGAGGGTACAATCTCGGTCTGTCTTTCTGTTCACATCCTCTGGCTCCATTTCCTGGATGGGAACGAGCGCTGCACACGCTGATCTGAACCCATCTGTGGCACAGCCTGATAAGCCATGTCCAGCGATCCCAGCTGGTGAGCTCACTCGGGCAGAGCGCGCAACGCTCGCCCTCCCTCCTCCACTGCTCTCCCGTGATCCTCTGCATCTTCATTCACAGCGCGCCCTGCAACTGAAAGACCTTTCACTGCCTGCCCCAGCTGGCCTCTCTCTTTTGAATCCCCAACAAAACATCTCCCCCCGCCCCCCAAGAAGATTGTCATGGTTAATCCTCCACTTGCAGAACTGCATTATCTCTTCAATGAAATAGCAAAATTTCTTCCAGCCCGAATCATGATGCGATTGTTTCATTTCCTGTTCGCTCAAAGCTGATTTTCACAGGTCTCGAGCATGTGATCTAACTGGAAATATTAACGAAAACACCACATTTCATTGGAGCTGAATCATTTCATAGAGACATACTTTTTTGAACTAGCTTTCAGGGGTAGACCTAAACTATTTAAGTCAACAGGTCAGTAGCTAAGATGATGGGAGGGCTGGACTCAATTCTATACATTGTCTACTTTCGCAGCTTGTGAGGAAAAAAACTTGCCCTGGTTGACACAGACCAGGGACTTGAATTTTTATTTCCCAGCTCAGTAATGTAACTGACCACCTGTAGGGTTTATACATGCACACAAAGAGACTTTTGTAGTTCACCAGAGGATGAAAGCTAATTGTGAAAGTTGGAGAGGCACTGTAAGAAATTCTCCTCTCGCGTTGGGTTTTGTGGAGCATCCCAGACTCCAGGTGTATTGCTTTACAGCCGGAAGGGTTACATTACCGTCTCAAGTGACCTCCCGCATGATGCAGGTCACAGCATTTCTCCCTGCCAAGCCTCTCTGTCTAGCCCAACTACTTGTGATTGCAACAGAGCATAAGAGGCAATTTAAACGCTTGCAGTGATGGACAGTTTTGCCACGTCCACCAGCAAGTTGTTCCAAGGACTAATTACCCTCACTTCAAAATATGTCTTGCATTTCCTGTTTGATCTTTGCTGACTTCAACTCACAGCCGCTGGATCTTGTGTTTCTGCCTGCTAGCTTAAAGAGTCCTTTGCTCCAGACACCTTATCCCTCAGTGGGTACTTACAGACCATGATTAAATAGCCACTTAACCTTCTCTTCAGTAAGGTGAGTCCTATGAGAGCAGATGGTGCTGAGCACCTCTAAAAATTAGCACTGCAGTTATTTATGTCGGTAGATTGCCAGGCGATTGTTTCGTAAGGCCGGTTATGGAGAGCTGCTGGCACCATTGACAGAAATTACAGGTGCTCAGCATGGTCCAGCATTTGTTTTTCATACCCCAGTTCCCGCAGTCTTCTGTGTTAGCTAGCCCTGACTTAATACAGCAAGAACCAACCTCTGCCACAGGAGATGCACGCTAAATAGGACTATGTGCCTCAGGACTGAGACAGCTTTACCTCCATGGTCTCTGCAGTGTTGGTACCAAATAAATACCCAAACCGACTCTGTTGCCAATTCTTGGCACTCTGAGGAAAAAAAAGAGTTCTCATACTACTAAAGGGGGGAACTGAAGCTGTTCTGTGCATTGAGGGGGAAACCAGGTCCTGGTGTAGCACAGGCAGGAGCACTCGAGTGACTGGCTGACTGAACGACAGCAATAGCACCAGCTCTTCCCTCTACTCACTAGAAACATCTCTGCAGCAGCAGCAGCCCGGGGAAGGTATCATGCTGTCAGAAATTGCTCTGCAGCTTTCAAGCTTTTCAGACCTTTTGGGTGTCTTCTGCCCAAGCTGCTGTCCTTCGGAGAGCAGGTGAGAGAAGCATCCCTCACCTGAAAGGGCCCTTCACTACAGGGACATTCCCATTGCCCCTTAGCTTCCCAAAAGTGATCGTCGTACCACAGCAAGTACATCATTTTTGGTACACTAAATAGTGAGACAGTTACCCATATCTTTGGCCCAAGCAGTTTAGTAGCAAGATTCAACTGTTGTAATTCTTCCATAAATAGGCATCATCAGTGTCAAATATATAAAAAAAAATCTCCAAGTTCCTTTGCTACTGGTGCTGGCCCATACATATTTTGCAGCTGCAAGGTATTCCCAATTAAGACCTCAAAAGCTCCAAAAGAGGAATAAGTAGATGGCTCTGAGGAAAACCTTTTCATTTACACAATACTATAAAGATGGCCTTCTTACTAGGTAATGAAGGAAATGGCATAAATTCCTGGACACGTGGGAACAGGACCTGGGAAGAGTTTTGGGGTGTCAGAACCTACAGCTTTGCACCAGATGGAATATGCAACTTCCCAGTCACGGCAAACTCCAGCCTTGAAAAATTTTAATCAATAAATAAAACCAAAACCAGCACACTGATTCTCCAGTCATTCCTCCCCCTGTTATTTTTACCTCCTTGTGGGAAATAAGCCCAACGCTTGCAGTTTTCTGACAAGTGCCTTAATAAACACTTAGGAAGTCAAGAAGAAAGGACAACAATATTGCACACTTTAAACTGAGAACTTCCCTCCTGCCCCTGCCATTTAAACCACAGATAACCGAAGGCACAGAAAGCACATGAAGTGTCAGAATAGGGCCCATATTGTTCTCATAATTGATAATGACTTCCAATGAACTGAATTCCGTTCTAATCTGAATGAAACCATCTTTTTACATCCAGTGAAAGGAGAAAGAGGGTTGCAGCCTTCTAATCCCCCCCCCCTCCCGAGAGAATATGCATACAAGCGTGCATACATGAAAGGGACAAACAAGACCAGAAGACAGAGAAGAGACAGAGGCAGACAATGTGAATAGGGAGGAGGCAGGCTATAGGCCTGTGAAATACTCTCCAGATTTCCTGCCAGTAAACATCAATTGAATACGAAGCTACTGAAGTATAATCACCTCCTTGTCAATCCTGGCATTAACATTTTTCTAACTCTTCAATGACAATCACTTCTTTCAACACTCCTTAATAACAATTCATTTACTTATCCTTTCACGGATGTGTAGGATTTTCAATAACTTCACATCCTTAAAGCAAAACTGGAAAGCTGTGGATCAGATACGGCTAATGAAACTGAACTGGATTTCTGAACAGCCGGGATTTTTCAGAGAATGCTTTCCACTTTTTTCAAACACCAAACACAGGAATAACATTTTTTAAAAGTTACTCTCTTCATTCTTTTCTCTTAGATTAATGAAAACTGGAAAAAATCAGTCCTCGAAAGGCAAAGGTCATTACGGATAAACAAGTCCGTAAGACCCTTCCCCTGCATTTAATTTCAAGCAGCTTAAGAAGTACTTTTCATAGTATATATATGGACATAAAGAATAGCAGACAATCCAGTTAGTGTTCTAGTCTTTAGCACTGACAGGTTGCATGTCTTGGGCAAGTCACTTAGCATACACCTGCTTATTTTTCCAATAAATGAAGCACTATAATGGTATTCACCTTCTTCAAAATACCAGCAAGAGTAATGAAAGAAAAACTCAATACAGTGCTTTACATAGCATCAAGTCCTACTGATCAGGTCACAGCAGCAATAGGATATAGCACTTGTTGATGCTTTCTACAGTCCTTCTGAGCCACGACAAACATGATTAAAGCAAACTACTTTGAATAAGAAAGATTAACATCACATTCTTAGGTGTAGCACAGTCCTGTGACCTGCCTCCCCCCACCCCCCCTTTTTTTGTTAAAATCAAGTTCTAGTCCTTCTGACAAGGTATCTTCAAAATACAAACCCAACAAATAGACTGCACGGGGCAAGAGAACTGGCTTTTCCCTAGTTTTTCTTTCTCCAAATGCAGAGTTATCCTCAAAGACTGTAGAAGCTCCTCCGTCCACACGGCACAAAAAGGTATTTGATCACAGAAGATGGTTGTTCACTGAGGAGCTGCCCCAGTTGGGTGTGAAGGCAACGGAAGGGGCATACCAAGTAACCAAATGAAACAAAAGTGAAGGAAAATACAGAGAGGACTGCATATTAAACCTTTTTTGTGATCACAACACACTCAGAAAGCGAGTCTGTATGCAGCCAAATACAGAATATGAAAATATGAATTGCACCTTAAACCAATCCTGTGATATGAACAATATCTGGTCCTCAGTCCATTAATTAGTCATACATGGCCCCATACTCTAGCAGCAGGATAAGGACCTAAGATGAATCATGATCTCATTATAATTATTGCACTCTCAATTCTATCAAGTCTCAGGTGGCGTATTTAGACCCTTAATGAACAACTGCCAGTATAACTAGAGAAATACTAAAACACCTAGCCAGCTCTCAAATCCTCTCTCAATGGAACATATCTCTGCCAGTAGTTTGGGGGCGGGGGGGAATAGATCTTGGTTCTTGCTGCTGCACAGGCCCTTGCAGGATCATACAAGACAATCCCCATGTTAAAAGGTTAAGAAATTTCCACAGGATTGCAGGGACAAACCACTGTCCTCATAACATGAAAAAAGTCTTTAAAACCCCCTTCAGAAAACTATTTCTGTTCTTGATGCACAACTCCAGCGCGCAGACACAGCAGTGTCTTACCTCCGATTCATCTGGCTACTTGACTTGTTTGCCGTAGAGATGGGCCTGATTATCAGGAACACTAAGCAATCATCAGTGCTCAGCATCTTTAAAAACCCAACTAATACTATGTTGCTGGGAAAAAAGCTTTTGATAAACCTCACAATTTCTCTGCATCCTTCATTTATAACACCTAAAATAATAATGCCAATTAATAAAATCCTTATGAGAGCAGCCGAGTAATGTTGTGCAACAGTATGTAACTTCACCTTTAGTCTTGCAATGAACTCCCGCAGGGAAGAACTCTCTCTCTGACACCTACACAGAAAAGAGAAATCTAAACAGTTAAATATTACCCAAAAGAAATAAGAAACGTTAGTCTTTTTCTATTCAAGATCTGCAGCCAGTTCTCCCACCTTGGACTTGTACTCTTGTTGAAGTCAACAGCAAAACTCCCATTGACTTCAGCAAGAACAAGATCACGGTCCTGTGCTGCTGACTGGGTGGATAGCATGGTCATAGGTCCTAAATTTAAAGGAGAAAGACATCAGTAAAAACAGCCTGCAGCTGCCTGGTTACACCTCCCCCAGCTACCTACAGACTCACACTGGGGACTTTCAGTAGTTTTTACTTTCTGGACAAAAGGTTCATATGAGAGTATATATTATACTATACATTAGGCTTTATGTGGACTCTCGGAAGGGTTGTAGCCAAAACACTGCTGAAAGAAACGCGACTTGCCAGTGTCTGGGTGCCCCGCTGATGAGGCTGTTCCTTGTAGATTATACGCGACCCACTGTGAACACACAGACAAACATAATGTTCTCTTTTATGGAGCAGCTAGTGTCAACAGTGGTGCCTGCACCACATGATTTTACACATCAGGGAAATCCAGCCCAAACACTTCCTACGTTGCACAGAAGAGGCATAAAGTCAGACCAGATGACTACAATGATTTTGGTATCTGCTTTCATTCATGCAAAACTAAGCGCGAACCTTGCCCTCAGTATGTCCAAATACAAAACTACCTTGTCTCTTAAAAGAAAAAAGAAAAGAAATAAAGGCCATCTGCATGAGCATTCATAGGAAAAAAATGCAGGTCCGCTCTTAATAAATATACATACATTACATTCACACATATACAAACATACATATATATATATATATGGGGATCTTAATCTTCTGCCTTACAGAGAACTGAATTTAATTTACAGGAATTTCTGTTGCTTTCAAACACTTTTTAAAATCACTCATTACATTTAGTGTTTCCTTTGCTTGGCATCAGAAGTAAATATTATAAAACCAATAAAACCAACAGCTTAAGAACGTTGCTGACTGCAATCTAGAGATACAAATGAATCTTTTATATTGCCAGCATCAACTATCCCTTGCCTAAAAAAACAACTGCTTAACAAACGAGTGCTTAAATGTGCTTTTACTAAACTTCAGCATAAACTATGCCGCATACATTCGGTAAACTTTGCACTGGGATTTTAATTAAAGCCACCGGCCTGATAAACTGCATTGTTTCTATGTCTTTCTTCCCTATATTTGTCAGCTTTCTCTCTCTCCCTGGCTTTATGTGAAGACGCAGATTTGTCTGAAGCTACAGCCAAAGCCAAAAATCAAAGCCAGTTCCATTTCCTGGGATAGCTGTGAACACGGTTTACAGCAAGGAAATACACCCACGCGCATTATGGATGACCTTGGGAGCATCAGTTCATTGACTATGCTTCTGGCAGCTGAGAGCTGGATCATCAAAAATCCTCCTGAACATGGAAACACACGCAGTGTTGGCAGAGAGACAGTGATCCAATACACTCAGCAAAGCAAGGTTCAGGGAAGGGGGGAAAAAAAAGCGCTCATGCATACAGTCAAAAGCAGCCAATCGTCTCTCATTCAGCTTTGCAAACTGGCAAAAGCAATACAACATTGACCTGCTGCATTTTTCCTTTCCGAGAAAACTTTCGCCCTAAGTACTGCAGGTATAAATACAGTTATACAATCCACGACAGCTGGCGGAGGGCAGTTTTACAGAAACATATTGGCTTATCTGGAGAACTTTTTCCAAAAAAAAGTGTCTTTTTTTTTCTAACCATAACAATGACATTCTTATAGCATTAAAAATATGACAATACTATATAAATGTTTACAAAACATTATCCCCTAGATAGTTCATGGCAGACTAGTAGAGAAGCAAAACTTAGGTGACTTGGAAAATACTGACTGCAAAAGCTATCCACGTTAGAGGCAACATTCAGAATTTTAAATCACCAGCTACAGAGGCAATTTGGGGAAAAATCTCTCATGTTGGGATGCACTAAGAATAAAATCCTTTAACTAATTAGAAACAACACATTTGATTCTTTTGCAAAGCTCTTAATTCAGTGTTAATCATCCAGGTAGCAAACCGTTTGCATTTTTGTCAGAAATTGTAATATATTGCCCAAAACTTTAAAAATTCCACATTAGCAATAGCCATCAAAAGACTTGAACTTTCAATCAAACACTGTCTACAGAGGAGTGATGATGCAAATTACGCAACGGTAATTTAACGATCAATCCTTGTCATTTCAGGATGACAGTACTATTTGGAAAAAAGCAAAAGGAAAATGGATTAAAGTGCTAAAATAAAGACGCTTTGTTCATCTGAATAAAACATTTGTAACTCTGGTCTGAGAGGTTACTTTCATTTGCAGCCAGTTTGATTTGCCACTCATCTTCCTTTGGGAATCATTCTGTTTCAAGTGCATTAAGAGATGATTTATTTGCATAAGCCAACAGAGGGTTATTCTTTCCTCAAAAAAAAAAAAAAGAGAAAATGACATTGCTGTACAAATGAAAGAAAATGTTAACAATTCCAGAAAGTTCTCATAGGTGATTAAAGGAATTATGCCGCATATCACAAAATGATTAGTGCCAACGTGGCGTATATTACGCTTTAAGCATAGTTGAGCTTTTGCACAGTTTCCCCAGCTACTAATAAACTTCTTTTTTTGAAGACACATTAGAAATATTTGATCTTCAGAAGCATGTTTCAGACTGAAAGCAGAAGTTACTATCCCTCATTTAAATCTTTTTTGTATATAATTAGGAAATAAGTAGCATCCCTACACATTTATTTTGTCATCCATCTTGAAAGAGGAGAAAGTGAAGATGTTCTTGGGTATTATTATGTTGTTCCCTATTTCTGGGGGCAGAGTTGCATCATGGCACGCCACAAAGGTAGTTGTCACAAATCTACTGTTGCCATGCCTCCTTGTCTGTGGATGTCACTATTGCACTTTGTAATTACAAATATTAAGGGTGACATTCTGTCTCCTGTGGCGGTGGACACTTCCACACCAGCCTCCAGAGCAATCTGGTCTTTCTTTAGCAGATCCGGGCACGCTCAGCCAGCGTCTGCTACAGTAGCAGCGTTAGCCCACAATGGAAATATCAGGTATTCGCTCCACACCAAATAGGCTTTGAAAGTTGATTTAACAAGAACATCAGCCCAGGGCCTTCTGCCCCTCTTCCTCTCACCTCCCTGTGACAACACTTCTTACAAACAAATGTTTTCATGAGCTTCAATTCCGTGTATTTCACCCTTTCGGCTTTTCAAGCACATCCAGAAGGACCACAGAGGGAACCAGCTCTAAAACCAAAGGTCTCGACAGAGCAACGCATTACAGAGCCCTCACACATTCAGAACAAAACCCAAACCAAAACAAACACCCTCCAGCTGACATGCTTCTGCTGAATAACATAAATAATGTAATCATTTTCTGAGGGAAAGGGAGGGATTACAAGAAAGTTGCAACACTACTTGTTTGAAGCTGAGACCAGCTCCTTGAACTTCATTGGGAAGTCTACGAATGGCAGAATACAAGACTGTGCAACCCAGTACTACTAATCTTAAGCAATAACTGACCCCCTTCTCATTTCTTAAGGTGCTGACAATTCTTTTTCATTTTTCCATACCACTCAGACTACTGTTCCTTTCCTGGTAAGCCCAAGGAATTGAGCTCCTCCTTTCAAGTAAGGATTTCTTTATGGTATAAACCTCAAGGTAATACTCCCCCACTTTTAGGTCCCTGACTAGAGAGGTATCATTGCTGTTTTTCTTTGGGCTTCGTAAGGAAAAAGACTGTCAGTCACCCACTAATTTCTCTAGGGCTGTTTTCCACACCGGAGAACAAAACTTACACTTTCTATTGTTTCCCCTCCCTCACCAGGCCACATTGCAATCAAAAAAACTGGGAGACAGCAGGGCACAAGTAAGAGCTTAGTCTAAAAATTTTTAAAAGCCAAATTTCCTTGCAACTAAGAAGAAAACAAAAAAATGAAAGAAAAAGGGGCATGGGGATGAGAATATTAAAAGTCACAGTTGCCACCTCCTACCTCACCCAGGGCACAGGCCAGAACAATTATGGAGAGACCTATGTTGATGGCAATAAAACAATTAATATTTAAAATAAGCACAAAATGTAAGTGCTAGCAGCGTGTTGCTTAGAAATTTAAAAGCCCCCAAATTTTGTTTTCAGAATGTGTGAATAAAGCACTGCATATGGAGGAAAATCGAACCCAAACTTTTCTTTGTTTGCATCTTGAATACCTATAATATTATGTAATCAAAAGATTACGGTTTAGAGTAAGGCTACCACTGCAACCGGTAAGTAAAATTTGGCATTGAGGGTGACCATTGTATGCTAAAGTCTGATTGTACACTAAAATATGTAGATGCATAACAGCTTATCTTTTAAAGATAATATACTGCACACATAAATGCAAAGCTGGATCTAATTTAACAAGATTTGTGGTTATGAACACACGGACACCAAAAATGCAGAATGAATGCTAAGTTACAGTCCAGTACAGTGCCAGCTGGCTAAGATAGAAATGTTTCTTCCCCAAACTGCAGCTGCTAGTAAAATCAGTATAGAAAATTCGATCGTACCTACAGCAAACACTAGTTTTTACTCTTTCCTAAAGTAATGCAAGGAATTATCTTGAAAACCTACCAGCTCAACAGCATCCTTTCAGCTTTCCTCCCTCAGCCATAGGAACAATTCACCTGCCAAAAAACAACTGGTGGACCAAGACGACAGTGAGTCTGGCGATCACATCTGTGGCTGAATTTAATCTCACTTCTATTCTTTAGTACAGCATATATGTATGTAAAACAGAGGTGGAAAACTACTGCAATAGGAACTCATGTAAAAGAAGAATGCATTATTGTAACAGCAAAAGCGCACTCAGGCAGTAAGGAAAGCAGCACCAATTACTCATGTATGTAACAGGCATGACATACACTCACTTGTCTTAGTATAATCAATAATAATTAAATTTGCATGTTGGGGTCCGTGTTGAAGCAAAATTCAAAGCTTTACAAAAGACAATGTGACATTAATTTTGCTGGGCAGTATGATCTTCTATTAAGAAAATCTTTTTAAGAAAAGCAGTAACTTGCCAGTTTACAGTTAAGGTTTCTTACTTTGTTGGTATCACTATAGCTGTAAATTGCAGCATGTTGAACATTAAATTAATCACAGCAACACAAGCCAAGTCACAATGGCTGATCTTTGGTATTGACTTCTGGCTGTTTCAATACATATTTTAAAAAACAACACTGCTTTATTTTAGAAGCATTATGGCACCATTGCAAGACATCCATACTGGTAAAACCACCAGTAACTCAAGGATTTGGTACCTATAAAACAAATTAATTTGCATTTCACACTTACAAGAGACATCCTTGTGAAATATTGCCTAACCCAAATTTAACAAACAAAAGTTAAATATTTATAAACAAGACACATTGAAAGCACAGGAAATCCTTATAGAAGATACACTCCAGTATGATTGACTATTCATGTACAGAGTATGACATACGATGGAAATGAACAAAAAGCAAACATCATCTCCGTTACTCCCAACATCTGCAAAGCCTATTTTAAACTTCCTAAATTGCACAGATGTAACAGCACGGAGGTCTTAAGCCTCGAGTGCATATTGATGAGATCACATTTCTGTTTCTGTGATCCTGAAGTGAACAATTAAAGAACATACATTTCTGTACCGCAACTGAACAAATCCAGAAGGTTAGTATTTCTATTTGCAAGGCTGTCGGACACGTACATCTGAGAGACGAATTAGCAGCTTGCCAGCAGTTCACAAGGAATACCTCTTTTTATTTTTTAATAAAAGGAAGCAGACTGTGGCTAACTTGCATGTATAACAGGCATTATAACAAATGCTGAAATTTTTCTTCTTTATAGTACACATCATCTCACATTAACGTGGGGGTAAGAGAAATCTATATAAACAACAAGGAATAGCAGAAACTAAACAAATTACACTAACTTCAAAGATGACTTACTCAGCTCTGGAAAAAATAACAGGTTTTACCATGTCAATTTACCCCCCAGGTTTCTCTCTCACCAGAGCCTGTTCTCTACTATCCTGTCCACGGTCCTCCAAGACCAAATCTCACATTCCTGCCCAAACACTGCAACACGGCAGAGGTGAACAGGAATGGATGATCTCTGCAAACCCTAAAATTCTCATACTTGCACAGGTGAAAAAGTAAACCCTGCAGCTAAAATCCAAGGCAAGCCTTTGCCAAAAATCGCCAATCAAGCAAGAGCATGCAAACACACTGACCCCTATATGCGTCTTCTGATTGAGGTCATCAAAATCTGAGGACTCCAGAAAAATACTGTTATCACAAGGACACTACTGCAGAGAAATTTTTTTTTTTTTTTTTAAACTTTTGGTCCTAACAATGTTCAAATAAGAGCAAAGCATGGCTTTCACAACGAGTGCATTCCCTCCTCCTCTTTTGCAATTCCCCTGATGTGAAGTCTAAAGGAAAATGAGCTACTGAAAGAGAGGGTGACATGAAAGCAAATCAATAGGAAAGAGAAAGAGAAAACACTGCCAACTTATGTGTTCCTTCGTAGTACAGTCCAGAGTCAAGCAGTGCACATGCTATCCCGCTAGGAATAGCAGCAATGGTAAGCAGTATCCGGAAGAAGGAGGCAAAATCCTTAGTGGAAACAAGTTTTTGGAAAGCCTAGGGTTCAATACCATGCACTAAGATCACTGAAGTTAGACATGCCTGGAGGCCTTGATGAAACAAAATCCTACAGAAAAGGCAAAAATTCCCTGCCTGTCAGTAGTTTGAGGCTCCAGGGTTTTTTTGTTGTTATGAGAAAGAGGCAGTGTAGCTGACATATTGGCACCAAGAGCCACAGAGACAACTTAAGTGACTACATTAATATCATTAAAAGTGAGCAATATTATGCATTACAGTTAAAGATCAGTGCAACAGCTTTTTAATAGTTTTATAACTGAGATGCAATGACAACCTTGATTGGCAACACAACTGAATCAATTTTTTTTAATCTAAATATTCCCTTTTCCATCATAATCATTGATTCAGCTCCACATTTCTCCAAAGACAGATCATACCAATGTTAACAGATGAAGATGGCACTTTTGCTTATCAAATACTTACCTCTGTAAGCCTTTTCACTTAAAAGGAAACACAACCACCACCCTACAAAGATAACCCTCTTTTTCCTGTAAGAATCACTCTAAAACTAGATGTCTAAATATGGTAAGAACATTCAATATTTTTAAATATAAAAAAGCAAGACTTGACACTAAAGTTATTTATTAACAATCCCTGAAATTCTTCATCACAAAGGATTTTTTTAGCACTACAGAGGACTTAGTGCCCACAAATTGCTACAGGACTCTGTAATCAAAGTCCAGGGTGGTAAAAAACCATCAAACAACCTTTTAAACCAGTGAAAGTGGGTTTCTCTCTTTGTGCAAAGAGTCTTTGTTCTGTGCTTCTGTGTGCTGTTTGTGTCTAAAATGTAAAGCTACTATGATGTCATTGTTAGCATCAGAGCTCCAAAAGCCTGACAGAAACACTGTTTTCAATTTCATCGTGGATTATTATTTGGAAAACATTTAGGAAAATATAACGAGCCCAACAGGAGGCTCAAAATCTAACAGAACCTGTCATCAGCCTTTTCGAACAACCTTAAAATCTGTAGCTCAAAGCTACTTGCCTTACACTTTTCACTCTTTTTTTGGAATGGTTTCTCATTTTCCATACCCCATTTCTATCAATAGATTTTTCCATTCAGTAAACAAGGAAGTTGCTACTTAGAAAGTGACCTTCAAGGCTAACAAGAAAACCTACAGCTACTAGACACGCAAGAGCAACACAATCCAAGTACAATAGTATGCACGAGATTTTTTTTTTTTCCTAAGAGACATCTCAATACTGTAAGTACCAATCACAGTTGTGACAAGGTTTAAGAGAAGCCAACGCATCGGTCGACAAACCATTCTAGAAAATCCTATACTGTATTATTCCTGCTCTAGATCCCTCAACGTACGTGGGGAGGACTGCAGATGAGCCAGCCTTCTAGGAAGAGGCACACTCACATCATCAGGTTCATGTTTTACACTTCAAGCTGTTTTGAGCAGAGCTGCTCAACTAGAGGGTAAGTCACCGTGTTGCAAACAGGTGAAGGTCAGGAGCCAAGGACCCATGTGAAAAGAAGGCATCTGTGACATTCTCAGGTGAAAAACATAACCATGAGAGAAAACAGGTTTTTTAATTTTTTGTTCTCACAACTATTTCATGAAAATTTTTCTAAGTATTTTCTGGGTGACTTGATATTAAGTACATTATTTTAATGCATGTGTGAAGGCAGCGTGATCTTTCTTCTTCACAAACCCACCACGTGTATGTGGTCCTGAATAACAATGTACTCTGACATATCTGAGAACAGGTTCGGTCATATTTCCAAGGCCTGTAATAAGCCGAGGAACAGCAAGTTCACTAGCAACGCCAGGGAAGTGAAAATGCAAGAAGGATGATTCAATATACAAAACTAATAGTCAGCGTTCAGAAAATGTTGTTAGCCTTGTAACATTACTGTCAAGGGAAACTACAAAAATCAAAAGATACAAGTGGACTTGCTAATTTAAAAGGAATTAAAATTGCTGGATGGAGCGCAGGGAGAAGAGATGTTTTATTTGTCTTTTTATTTATTTTACATATTTGATTACATGAGTGGGAGCCTATAATTGAAAGAGTTTCATGGGCAAATTAGAGAATAACATTTTGTTCTATAAATCAAGCATCTCCCATTAATGTGGAAATTACTTTTACACTTTAATACAATCTGTACTGCCAGAGAAATACCATCTTGCAAGAAATTCAGGGGCCACACAGTCAGTGCTGCTTTTGCAAAAAGGAACTTCCTGTTAGTCTTCAGCAATTAATTACATCTGTAAATATTGCTTCAAAAAACCCAAACCTAAAACTTTCAACACGGAACATCCACTGGAAATATCTGCCAGGAACAGCAAACAATTAGTTTGAAAGGCACAGCAGAGGCCAGAAATTAGAATACCTAAAAATTCAAACAGGAATGGTAGAGTGTCCTGCATTGTGATGATGTAATGTGCCAGAGTGATTTTTTTTTTTTTTTAATGAAGGTAATGTATTAAGTGTGTTCCTCTGCGAATCCGTAACAAGACAGACAGCTAACTATGCTTTCAAAAATGTAATTACAGGATTTCCACATGTAACAAGACAGGTGGTGTTACTTCTAAAAACGAAGCCAGCTTTGGCACACTGTAGCCAACTTTAAAAAAAAAAAGCAAACAAAAGCCCCACAGTGGTTCCAGTTTGTTAGAGACTCTCATTTCCACTCTGCTGTAAACACAGAGTTACTGGAACTAAAACCAAAACGAGACCATCTGAAACGTCAGTCTTGACGTGCCACCAACCCGGCTGGTTCCTGTGCGCTACAGGAGCTCCCCAGGCCAGCGAGAAACCCTTCGCTAACCCACGGGACAGGGACCACGCATAAGCTTAGCCAGCCCAGCCATCGCGATGCTCTTACCCCAGTGCTGCTGCTGGGCTCAGATCTTTACCTTTCCTGCTGAGCTGTGGCACAAGTACCACACTACTAGTTCATTTACAATGCATCTGTCACGAAACCAAACCTAAAATGCAAGCAACAGCAACTGTATTAGCACTTACTGATCCCAGGGGTGATAAATACATTTGTTTACTTCTGCGGGAGCAAAGCTGGTGGTAAAAGGGAAACTGATCAGACTGTTAAGTGGCTGAATCTCGCATTAAAAATCAAACGATAATATAATCCCGGGAAATTGCCAGGATACAGAGATCGAAAGTGCTGTAGTACCCAGGGCCACGTGGGCATCTTGTCAACAGCCCCAGGGTCAAATCTAGTCTGCACGTGTATTTACATAAATTTACATCTATTTTGTGTAACAAGCAAACATAGTCTTAAATGCACTTTATAGAGGGACCGTCCTGAACTAGCTCACCCACTCTTGCAAGAGCACAAGGCTAGCGATTCCCTTCTTTATTTTTAACTTCCCATATAATAACTAATTTGGTTTCACAATGCAATCATGTGAGAAGACTCAGGTCCTCATCACAGGAAAGTTACTCCTCTGCTAACAAGGCTGCGTGCAAGACAATCAGAGCAACGAACAGGGATAAACTACCTATTTATTTTACTAGGAGTGCAGATCCCTTTCTCCTATGCGTGGCATTAAGGAAATTCTTAACTGCTTTTCTCTTTTACTCCTTTACTATGGCTCTTCCCAAATTCCAGCTGTGGATTCAGACTTTTTTTTTTTTTTTTTTTTTTTTTTTTACAGAAAGGGTCAAGAATCTTCCTATTAACATTCGTGATGAAAGGAAGAAAAAACAATATGTGAAAACTCGTTATCCGTCCCCCTATGCACAGAAACACAGTCCTTACTATGGTATCTATGGTCATATACAATCACATATACGTGTGCTGGGAGAGCCAGAAAGCATTTCCACAGTAAGAGATGAAAAAAGTAATCGCAAACATACTTCCCTGGAATAAAAATGTGGATGTGCCCTCACATTATGACACATAAGCACAATCAATTCCTCTGCAGCTACAATCTGAGTAATTGCTTTCAACTGGTTTTGTGGGATGTTTTACTTTATGAAACTATCAGAGTCCAAGTATGTCAAACTGCAAACTATGCAAAAATGTGAGTTCTATTATTGTTTGCAAAATGTTGTACCATTTCAGAAAGGAACTAAACCTGACCTATGCATAATATTTTCTTTAAAAAAAACCTACTTTGTGCCACATTTCTAGACTTTCCTCTCATCTCGATTCATCTCTCATATTATACTCTTCAGTCATAGATTCAGGATTGGATGTTTCATAAAGCTGTCCAACTAACTCAGATGGAAATTTCAAACATATAAAAGTAACCCGATGCTTTCTGATATTATTGCAAAATCAGAACTAATTATCTGGAATGAGAGAGTGCAAACTTGGACAAACAGCAAAAACCAGCAGGGGAGCTACAGTGAATGTGCTTTGGAATACACACACACCACACACACACACACCCCAAATCTGGACTTAAACTATTATCCCTTCCTAGTTTACATGTTTGGGGAACATCTCCAAGTTCTAGGATATCAGAAACTTCTAATTATGATTAAAAATTGTAATCCTGAAGAAGGATCAGACTACCTTTACAGTACAGAAGTCAGATTTACCAGTGCCCCCTCTGAACCCATTCTGCCTTCCGTCCTGAAAAAAACCAGACACCAAATGCCAAACAAGCATTACAGCCTTCAGGATATTAAGCCTAGGTTATCATTTTTCCCTTCTTACTTTTTTTTTTCCTGGAAGTCTATCTGATTTTGTTTAGAGATTCTTTTGAAAAGCTGATGTTTTCACACCACCTTTCGCTTTGCAAAACAGTCAAGCAGCCGTTTGACTAAGTCAAATGTCTTCAGAAATCCTACAGTAAGAAACTATGGATACAGGAAAGAGGCTGGGAAATTTTGTAGAGTAACAGATTTCACGTTTAAGCTTCCAAGGAGTTCGACTAAACCGATCAGATTTTTTTTCTTATTTTTTAAAGACAGTTTCAGACGTTATCTGTAATAAATTAATTGAAATGCTTTGCTTCTCTGAACTGATTGCTGCTGGAAATGAAACCAATGCATCTCTGTACAAAACCACACGCTTTGCCATACTGCCATATATTTTCCTCATCCCTCTAGTCATTTTCTTCTCATCTGCCCAGCTATGCTTCTCATCAGCATCAACTGCCAATTTGTACCATCATAAACTCAAGCTGTATTACTTCAGCAAAGTTTATAAATTCCTTATGCTTCCTTATAATCTCTGCAAAGAATTAAAATGAGATTTGTCTGGACAACCATCACATTTACCATGTTAGCACAGTTCTGCTCGAGACAGCAATTCATCTTTTTACTTCCAGTCTTGTATTTTAAACAAGAGAAGATGTCTTTATGCGACTGCATAGTCTCACAAATGCAGCAGCAGCAAAGACTTTATTTTCCTTTATGTCAATCTATGTAAATAACACATAATCTGGATACTTAGTTTTCTTCTGAACGCTGCAGCTGAATGCAATGCAAGGAGGGGAAGGAGGGGGGGAGCGATAAATCCTTGAAGGATGATGGCTTGTGATTTTCTTCTGCTACTTGTACATACATGGCAAGAGACACAAAAGGCAAGCTCGCTGGAATTTAATCTTATTATGATCCGTTTCCACCCATACTTCATACGCCTGGATGTTAAACAGACACTTATCCGAGCCACGTCAGTCCCCTGCAGTCCATCTGCACTTACAGAAGCAGCAAATAAGACATACTGGGCTCACCGAAAAGCCAGACTGGCTATGCAGTCGTGACTGACAGTGAAGGCAATGCTGGCTGAACTAAACCGACATAACGCGGACCCTTTATTCTTCCATAACCCGAGTTGCTGAAGCACTTGAGATCTACCTGAAGTATTTTTATCACTATCTGGGGGAGTTATCATAGAATTACAGACCGTATTCAAGAATGAAATACGGTGCAGTCGGATCGGCACAAAAGCCCAACAGACTGTTTGGGGAATAGTTTGTTCTCCTAATGTTGGCATTATATCATTTGTTTTCGGCAGCTCAACACCACCGACAAGTTTCATCTTATTCAAGTTGTCTTGAAAAGCTTAATAACTCTCTTTATTTGGCATATCTTTTAGAAGAAAAAGAAAATAGATACATTATTTGTAAAGCAACATATGTCTGATGACTTTGATCTGTGCTGATGCAATACCCTTCAAGGATAAAAGCAGAGCTGTTTAAGAGGAGTCATCATCATATGAATATACACTTTCTAGCAGCTTTTTGAAAACACATTTCTACTCAATTAGCACTTACAGTGATATCTAATTTTAGATATTAAAGCAGTGAACTTTCTGTTGTCATGCTTTCATGCTACAATCCTCTCCAATTAAAGCAGAATTTATTCAAAATGTTTCCCTAACACGTTTTATGTATTTTCTCTGCTTGACTAGATTAATACACAACACACAGGCTGAAACACAGGTTAATTATTCATCTGTTAAATTCCTACAGAAAAGTGACATTACAAAATGGTGTAGGTTAAATATATACTATAGAGCTTTAACACGATAGGACACACGTTATTGCTCTTGATTTAGTTGTCTTGAGCCAGGAACTAGTTACGTGATTCAGTCTTAGGTATATGGCTGTTTCAGGATTTCTGACTATATTTAATCTGATGTCAACTTTGAATTGTTTATTATGCAAATGTACTTATACTAGTTAAAATGAGAGATTCAGGGTCTTTTTTTTTTTTTTTTTTTTTTTTTTAAGTGCTCTAAAACCGCATGGTAAATAACACATATTCCTGTGGAGGATACAATCTAGCCACACCTGTGCTTGGCATTCAAGTTTACACAGACACTGACCCTTCCTCTGGGTTATGCTTTGTCTTTCATTTTGATCATCCCAGACTGTTTATATGAAAACTGAAAAGCGTTTTTAAAAATAAATCCTGACACATTTCTCCACTATCTGTGGCTGTGTAGTTTATGTACGGTGCAAATGAAGTTCATTGTGAATACATACAGAATCAAGAAGCGCTTATGAAAAACAGAAGTGGATCAGCACTTGAAAATACCTGGGGCATCAGGGGGCTTTTGCGGTGGTCAGAAGACTGGTGAACTGAAACACTTCAGAACAATTATTTCTTTCCCAACTGCAATTAAGTTTTTCCTTTAAAATTCAAACTTCAGTCATAAACCCACCTAAAACCTGGATAATAGTCTAAAATCCAAATCGCAAATATGGTAGGCCTCTCTGACCATACTGGCTGGATGTGACTTGAAAGCAAGATCCAGATTCTCTTAACAGTTCACAAAGTAACTGATTTACATCACATCCTTTTTTCATGTAGTGCATATTTTAGCCTTTCAGCAACTGGGTACAGATACATCAGTATCTTTATTTTGGGTTAGGGTTTTTTTTGTTGTTGGTAACTCTGGGTATCATCTTCCCTATCTCTCTATCTCCATATTTTGTTACCTGTGATATTGAAGTCAGAATATTCAGCAGTCTTACGGGAAACCAGCTATGTTATATGATCAATTTGAGAAGAAATGAATACATCATTTTTTTAATTTTTATGCTGATGATAAAAATGCTGACAATAAAGATACTCCTCTGACTGTTTCTTGCACTTTGCAACCTTTTTCTGAAAGGCCGCCATAACGCGTCCCGTGTGGCATCTCTTAAATGATGAACATCTTCCCTGATCAACTTCAATCACTGTTCTCAGAATTATCCTGATTGTTCCTGATTGTTCAAGTCAAGTTTGTAGGAAAACTACTCTACCCTTTTGCATATACAATGAGACTATAAACTCAGAAGTACATCTCTGAAAAAGCATGCGTGATTCACTCACCAATATAACTGACTTCCCTGAAATTGTTGGATGCCATGTCAGTTTTTCCTACATTTCACTCCAGGAAAGTCAATTATATTTCTAAAGGGCATCCTTCCCATAGTCGAATTCTTTACATTCTGTAAGCCACATGTTCATGGGTGCGTACCGAGTAACAGGAATTTGCATCCTCCCTACAGCTGCCTTTCAGCTATTTTCAAAATTTCTTTGGAGTTGACATTGTTTTACTGTACCCAGTGATACACTATAATGGACTTTGATTGCATTTGCCTTTCAATACACATTATGATCAAGTAGCATGTTCACGTTCACAGTTTTCTCTTAAAAATACTTTGGAAGTTTTGGACTTCCACTCATCACATACTCAAGAGTGGGTTTTACAGAGAAACCTTAGGTATTCAGTTCCTGCTTTCACAGACATCACAGAACACTTTAGTTTATTTGACTAACCACTAACAGTTTTTCCATAAGAAAACGTGTCTTAGGTATACTTGAGAAGTCACAACACTGGTGGTATTTTTTTTCCATTATGGTTTCTTCTTCTGCATTGTTTGCATTAGCATTTCTTTCACATGAATGTTCACAGCCAGCCAGTTCATTTGAATCAGTTCTGCAGCTTGTCCTTTTGTGCTCTGTTACTTTTTCCATCAGCTTTTCCACTGAACTTTCATTTCAAGATCAATAGACTTAGTTTACTGCAATGCAAGACTTTCCTGCTATCTCCACTGTCATTTTAGTCACCTTTAGTGGCTTACAAATTCAGTTTCATTTGGTGAAACTCAAATGGCTTAGCAGGTAAGATATGAATACAAAGTGTTATTTTCTTTTTAATGATATATTATGAATACAAGTCTTAAAAGGGGCAGAGTTAGTAGCTGTGTCTTACAGTAAGAAAATGGATTAATCTCATGCATTCCATTATGCATCACAGCTCCAACACAGTAGCCTTGAGTTTATTGGACCAAATCTAATCAGCACTGATGCTACAACCTGCAAAGCAATAAAATTCAAATATAAAATTTGAAACCGTTCTTCTTCTATGCTTTATATGGGCTTTCTCGCTAAAATGATACAGCAGAATTTTCCATGAAGCCAATCTGATTATACTATAAACTTTTCAAGAAACCCAAAACTAATCATGAAAAGCAATGGCACTGGGAAAAATCAACATATTAGAAAAGTCATCTGTAACAACGGCATAACAGAAAAATTCAGCCTTCACCTGGACCAGAAAGAGACTTTTCTTTTTTCTCTCCCTGCCCCCCCCGCCTTCCTTGTGTGAAACATAATCAATAACATAACATGCTTAGTACATCATTGACAGTTAAAAATCTAATTGGAAATACCACCTCACTCACAGCAAAAGAGCAGCTAACATACACAAACGCCTACTAAAAATCAATTGCCTGAAAACTAATAGGGATCCATTTAGTTACTGGAATGGTTTTGCACTGTATCTTCCTTTATCATCTTTTACACATTAGTGTGTAAGCAAAAGTACACTGAAGACAGCACTGCATATTCAAAACTGCTATTTCTTCTATAAGCTAGAAAACCTGCTGATCAATTTTTTTCATAAAGGAAAACCAGACTGAATTCTAGCCTTGGATACGGATAGGTTTAGGGGTTTTGCTTGGTTTTTTTTTAAGGAATACGTTAGTGAGAAAAAACAACCCCCCCCCCCACTCCTCCCCCCCCCCCCCCCAAAAAAAAAAAAGCCCTGGCTTCTTTCACATGAGTTTCCACTAAAGCTGATGTTTGCTGGCCTAAAATACAAAGCTGCTGTCATTTCTACACAGTGTGATTTAATTTGCTAGCTGTAACACTACAGGTAGACTGGCACACATGACTGACTAATCAGCTGCCACCACCCCATGTCTGAGTCAGCACAGAGGGGGATTTAACCTTGCAGTTGCAAGGTCAGCAGACCAACATTCCCCTCTTCCCCCTCAACGCAGCAGCAATAATTGCGCAGATATGTTGAGCAATTTAACTCACTAGAATGTCAGAACTTCAACCTTTTTTGACATACGCCAGGTTTGGTGTACATTGCACAGACATGACATTTCCATGCTTTCCCCAGCAATTCTATTTCAATAATGATCAAGAAACAGAATAGAGTAGGGAAATAGGAAAAAAAAACCAAACCCAAACCCACAAAACAACGTGATGTTAAGGCTTCCCTTGAACTCACCAGCATAAGACAAGGTGATGTATTTAACCAAAACTGCAAAAAAGCCTTCCCTAAACAGTGGAATGAGTCAATTATACAATGAATCACATTTTCATAAAAATGAGAACCAGAAAACTTTCCTACAAAAAAAAAAATTGCAGGAAAAACCTGACTCAACATAGCTGTTCTGGCCTATCCGCCTTAAATTTCAGAAGAAAATAAAAACATGAAAAAGGAAGGAAAACCAGAAGCTATCAACTTCAAACTACTATAACCCCTTAGGATGCAAAATTACTTTACCCCCATTACCATAAACAGAATTCTTGGCTGAAAAACATAATAGGAACCATGACTGAATGAGGCATGTTGCACAGTTAAGCAATCACAAATCACACTGAATTTTGATTTCAGTGGGATGTCTTGAAAATAGAAATTAACTATCTACCGCTCTGGAGACTTACACCCAGATTTCATTTCAAATAACATCTGCAGCTAAAGAAAACAGTAAGATAACAAATGTCATTTCACAGAAAACAAAACTTAAAAATTCTGAGATAAAAGCAGCTGCATATCTCTTAATATGTTTTAGAAAGCTTCTACGCTTGTTAAAAAAAAAAGAAAAACCTCACACCAAAAAAGCCACGGGGTTTTCTGTTTACATTGTATTTGAGTTAGAAAGAAATTACATGCCATGTTCCAGAGAGTAGATAATTGTGACATTTCAGTGTCTAAATTTGGAATTAAAATAGGAGAACCATTCACAGTAGGGCTGGGCAGAATAAGGCTAAAGGGAATCTGAACCTGAAACCCTCCCCCCCAAGCTCGCTTTTGGGGCAGCTGTTTATTGATACTGTCTTCCAGAGTCCCCTGGGGCAGCCAACTGCTACCTGCAAACACTGCTATTTTCTTTGCATACATCAGCCAGTCATGTCACCACCTTCATAGACTCAGCTCCACTGACTGCCAGAAACCACCCAGAGCTGCTTCTTAAGTAGCAACCACAATAGTTTCCTACCAAGCCCTTGCAAAATATGGACTATTCAGCTGAATAACAGACCAGTACAAAAACCTGTCCAACTTAAGAGCAATCCAAGGCCCCTGCATTTGAGGATTTCCAGTTGTGTGATTTTCATACCAGCTCATAGGTGTAACAGAATGTGATTTAGCATCAGTTGGCTCAAGTCTCAAAACCATTCATTGAATTTCCCTTCTCCCCCACCCCACCTTACGTACTGGAGCCGTCACACTGGATGGCTTCCCCTGGTGTTAGAAGGTCTCAGAAATCAGTCACCTTAACAACACATAATACTTCCCAAAGCTTAGACATGCCAGGGCAGTGAACTGCAGAAAAATACTGCAACGAGTAAATTCTGAGCTCTCACCATTAATCCACCAACCACTACAGCTACAAGGAAATGGAAACCTGGAACTACGAAATCCCACTGCCCTGCCTCACTCCCTGCCCTGAGTCAGCCCATACAACTATCTTTCCCTGATGCTTGCACACAGTTGCAAGCACAGTCTGTTCTTCTGATCACCTCCCACTCTGTGACCTTTAAAGATCTTTGCATACTTTCCCTCCATACAGAAAGTGGCTTAATCTAACCTACAACTGACTTAAACTTCAGTACAAAAGTGTGTTCGCTGTTTGAAATCCTACTGGAATTTAGCACTGTTAGATACGGGGGAGATAAAAGTTGTAGAGCTGGAAAGTTGTGTATCTAACCCACCCACTGTGGGCATAATCCCTAAACTATGGATAAAGAGCTGACCGCTTCAAAATCCCTTTCCCATTCTCCCTCAGCTCTCGTAGGGGGCCTGTGCTCAAGATGGTAACTCATGCATACAGAGTGGCAAGCAAACAGCAGCTTCTATACCCAAAATGTCCCTTCTGGATTCACGCAGCAGCTGCAAAAACACATGTTGGCCAACCCCAGTGGATGTCCTGCCCTTGGCAAACAATCACAAACACATGGAGCCGCTGGGGACTAGGGAACAGCCAAGGGAGATACAACAAAACAGAAAAAAAAAATCCCCCAAAAGAGAAAGGAACAATAGAAAAGGGTGAGAGGGGGAAGATGAGAAGGTCATTGCAAGGCAAAGAAAGAAAAGGGCAAGAGAGTCTGGGAAAGCGGTGAGATAAGTGAAGCATATGAGGAAACAGGCTGTGAGGAAGATGTCCCGCCATCAGCACATAAAACAAGGCTCCTGCTGGAAGATAGTTGGGAACAAATGACAAGCAGAAACAAACAAAAAAAAATTCTGCAAGACACAAAGAGAGCTCAGTCACACGTTAGTAACCAGAAAGCCTTTCCAGTCCACAGCTACTTCTGTGCTGATAACTGAGAAAGCAACACACTGAAAACGTTTGGACATTGTCTCTGGCTGAGTAAGTAGGTTAGGCTTGAGAAGAGATGATGCATATCAAATGCAGAATGGATAAAATTAAACATTTATTGACAACAGAAACAAAGATGGGCTAAGCTTCCAAAAATACTGAGCACTACCAAAATACAAGTCAAGTCCTGAGACAGAGAGACAGACAATTGAGCCTCCTACAGTTTTTAGCTTAAATGGCTTGCAAGCTATTCCTTCAGGTCTTTCATATAGCAAAATTAGTGCTTCAGTTCCTGCTGACTGCTTTAACTGCTGCACCTGTGACTCTTTAAATTTGCCACAGCTGGGCTGCTCACTGCATAATGGCAGTCTTCATCAGGGAGGGGCTCAGCACATAACATGCCAGATCACCTCAGAGTCAGGGAGGAGAGAAAACACAATGTTGTTTCTCAGTCAGGTAGGATAGCATTTATGTCTACATGTTCCTGTTCAGAAGAGGCAAGTAAATGAAAGCTTTTGCCTCTTTCAGTGAGACACCCCCCGTCTGCCTTCCTAAACCCAGCAAGCTTCAAGCTGAACAGGGCAAAGAGAACAGAAATGAGAAGCCAGCAGAAAGAGCCACTTCTTTTCACTGCTGGAGAGGGAGATGCAATGATTTATAGTGAGGTAGAGAACAGGTAAGAAAAGACTCATTCGTAAATTGTATTTACACACTATTCGTATTACATTCCCGTCTGCATTTATAGCAACTTGGAGCCACAAAGAAACTAATCTCAAATTGCATGTTTCCTGGGCCCAAGAGAACAGAGATAAAGCTGTTCTCCAGCCTCCACTGCGCAGCATTATTCCTGCTCCCAAGCTACACAGCACTTAGGGGCATGCAAAACCATTCTGGATAGGAGGTTGCACTGCACTTTTATTTGCCACTGGTTCTTGGGTTTGGGCTAGAAGATATTTTGTTGTTGTTTTTTTTTTTTTTTTTTTGAGTTTTTCCCCCCACCAGAAATGGTTTTGTCTTTATCGCCAGGATAATAGATGTGGTTGCACTGTAAAGATGCATTACACCGACACAGCTTACTCCCCTTCCTGCCAGCACTTACCCTGCCAGTATAGGAACATCCATACTGCAGAAGTCCAGAAGGGTGATGTGGTTGTCACCACATTTACTTAGCTAACAGATGCACTTTTTTTTTTATGTAGACAGGGCTTCATCTCTAAAGGAAAAGTAACCTGCTCACAAAAAAACAAATTTATTTTGAATGTAATTTGCAAGAGAGGATTTCCTTCTCTACAATTTTTTAAACTGTGATTTAAGCTCACTTACAGTTAATCCATTTTTCTAATTACATTGTTTCTCTCACTATAGATCAACAGTTGATTAATCAGACTCTTCAGTGAAGCAGCAAGGTGTCTGACCTTCTTACTTGCTGTATTTGTAATGAACTTAATCTCATATTCTTCAATGAAATAAAAACACAATCCATTTCAAGCTATCTTTAGAATATCTGCCTGACCACAGGGAGCCCACCAGGAGCTCACCTATGGGCAAGGCTATCAAGTTTATCCTCTGTCAGCACTTCTTCACAGGTCTTGTAGCTTACTATACTCTCTTGGTGTTAAAAAAAGACATATTTCAAAAGCCAGTTTTCCACAACATAATCTGCATTTGCATGTGACAACTTCATAGCTCCTCAGGACGACTACACACATACATCAGGGTTGTAGTCCACTGCAGCAGAAGGCTCTCCTACGAAGCTACAAGAGATCACCTTTAGTTATGAAAAAAGCTGTTACCATTTACGAGAGATGCAAGCACTTGCATTTCTTCTGCATCTAACCTGCAAAGTGACTAAATACACAAAATCTCAGCAAGTCTAAACCCAGTCATCTTCTCACACTCCCAGGAATTTGCCAGTGCACAAACCCCATTCACACAAAATGGAGGCGGAACATAGTACCCAGAGTCTGAGAATAGGACTGCGGGGGATTTTGGGGAATTATTTCCCAGCTTTAAAAGATCAACTAAACAAAGATGTTTTCCTAACTGTCCTTAAAGATTGTCAAAGATGGAAACTCCACCACCTTCCCGTGTTGCTTTATTCCACTAGTTTGCTATTTTTATAAACAGACAGGTTCTCCTAGGCTTTTACTTTCTAGCTTTTACCCTGTTGCTGCTCATCTTCACAAAGACAAACCAGATTATTCCCTTTTTCTTTACTGTAAGACTACATATTAAAAAAAAAACCAAAACCAACTTACATCTCCTTTATTCTTTTCTTCAGGCTAAACATGTCCTTCTCCTGTTCATACTTAGTGAAGCCACATTTTCTAGACCTCCGATCAGTCTCCTTCAGGTTTTCTTCGAACAGTTATTCTCTTTCCAAACTGGCACAGCATGCTAAGCTGAGACTTTGTCAAAGCTGAACAGAGTTTGGGAGAACTACTTGGCACCTCTGGCAGGCCATTACCCCACTTATACTTTCAAATCAGGTGTCTCTTTGTGTAACAACAGGATCTCATTGACTCCTCATCAGCTTGTGATCTGCTATAACCCCAAGATCCCTGCCTGTAGCCCTCCTGCCTATCTGCTGTTTGGGTGGCTGATTTCTGCTATTTAAAGCTGGTAGCACAACACCCATCCATACTGAATGTCATCCAACTTTCTGGGTTTGTTTCCCTAATTTAAGATGACTTTGAAGTCTACTCCTGCCTTTCAGCGTGCTCACAATCCAGCCTGAAATGCTTGCAGATTTAATAAGCACACACTGTATTCCATCATCCAGATCATTAAAGAAAACACTGAGCACGTTTACGCACGATGATACACATTTGCCAAAGATCAGTAGGGAACAAGCCATGCCCAACCCTTGACTCTTACCAGTTCCTACAATCCAACTGTATTACATCTTTCAACACTTCTCACAGAAACAGAAGTTGGGGTGTCATAACTAATACCATTTCATGCTTATGCTATGTAGCCCCATAAAACAATAAGGAAATACGATATTGGTCCAGTATCTACCCAAAAGATGCTATGCAAAGCATAGACTCTCAAAAATCCCGTGGAATTCAAATCTCTTTTCCCCAACAATCTTGAAAACATTTCAGAATTGGTAAATGCCAACCCTAAATAGGGCCAAGCTCCTGTAAACTTCCACAGTTTGAGCTGATAGCTGAGGTTATGAGTACTGCAAGTGAAAAAGCCTACAGCTGGAGTGAATTACATTCATTCCACTTTTAGAAAAAAACTGTATTAAATTGATCTTGGATTTGGCAGACTTATTTCCCAACATACTAAAGGAGTACTAACTGCATACGTTATTTAAAACAGAAGAATTGAGATTTTTTTAATTTTTTTTTTTTTTCCCCAAAAAGATAATGTATGTGTAAGGAACAAGCACACTGAAAAAGAAATAGTCTGGGCTAGCCTGCTGCTTCATTTGTAAAAGCTGTTTTATTTTAAAACTCTGTTCTTCCCAGGGCTCCCCACTAACATTTGGCTAGCTGACTTACTGAAGCTCCCTTTAAACTTACATGGTATCAACTAATAGATTATAGGAGCCATTGATTTACCTTTAAAGTTCTAGTTTATGATCTCTGGTCCTCTGGGAAGTGAGTGGGTACCGGCGTAGTGACAGCTCACATCTTCAGCAGCCTACAGCAAAGGCTTCCTTTACAGTCACTGAGGGAAGACTAAGTAGGACAGGGCAAATACTATACGAGCTTCAAATACCTGGGTTTCTAGCAAGGAGTTTGGCTCACCTAAAAACCACTTGACCATAAGCTATTTGTTTAGAAAGGCCAGAGACTACAGAGATGGTACTGCTGAGGTGTACGTTGAAGCAACAGGAATATTTATTTCTATTGGCTCAATATTTCAAATTCAAAATCATAAAAGTATAAGAATGTTCTGCAAATAAACTAAACACTAAATGGAACGATTGGTGGACTAAATCCAAATTGGACCCAGGTTCAAACCAAAGGCTTCCTCAGACATCCAGTCCACTGAAGGTACTCCAGTACGATCACACTGCTTCCCAGTCATCACCTGACAGCGGGATGACCAGATGTTCTTGGCCTGGACCCTCATGCTCCCATAGACACCCACGCTACCTCCAGGACTCGTAACAGATACCAAGCTTTGCTACCATATCAAGAACAAAATCTCGGTGCCCTTTGCCAGACTAGTTACCAAGGACAAAATAACATCTGAAAATTACAGAATGGCCATTTGTAAGTGGGAGCAATATGAACGCTAAAATGTAAAACAATAAAGTGGGTATTCTAAATGATGCTCTTTATTGCTGCTCTTCACTTACTAAGCACCTGTGCAATCTGCATACTGGCCTTCATCCAACCTTACAACTTCAACTTCTTGAGCCAGGCTTGGCAATGGCATGCTGAAAGCACAAGTTTGCATCAAATCCAACCAAGACACAAAGCAATGCTTCTTAATATTCGTACATTTTTAGTCACTTATTATACTGCTTAAATCATTGCTCCAGCTCACATGCCATGGTTTCTTCCATAACAGTGAGCATTCTCTAATTGGAGTCTCCCGATAAACTTCAAAAATACCATGTTTATTAATGGGAAGATTAATATTTTCAAAAGCTTTGTCCTTTAACTGCAAGTTAGAAAACTCAGTGAAGCATCTAAAGGGATGCTATAAGAGAAGGGAAAGGCATCACTACAGTATCAGCACACCAGCTGAAGGAACCTTACTGGACTGAGTGTTAAAGTCACTTAGTTATTTTTAAAACTCTTGAAAGATACGGAAAGGGTGATTACTCTTTCCTTCAAAATCCCATCTGCTTTGAATTCTTACAGCTTCAAAATAAGTATACAGTTCTAATTAAAATTAATGATCCATGCTGAATCACTTACCATCTAAACAAAACTATTTAATTTGTTAGTGTTTTTGAATTTTATTGTTTCATCTTTGCTAATTTATAAACGCTTTTCATAAACAGAAGCTACAGCTCACCTTGAAGGAGATACTTTCAAGTGTGATGTATGGCTGCATAGGCCTATTGTGTTTATGCACGCTGGCAGGACAATGCTGAATCTGAATTAATACACAAGAATTTAAATACAGACCACTCGGTGCTCTTTTTTTGAGGAGGTTCCCAAATGAATGCAGATCTCAAAGTCAGAGCAGGGATATCACAGTTAAAAGGACCACCCCACATTCAACTGAATTGAGGGCAAGGAAGGAGAAAATCACCATTTAGCAAACTTGTACATCTTTCTCAGCTAATTTAATCATTTATCATCAAGGAAAGCCTGCACACTAGCGTCTTCCGCAATGGCTTTGTTTTAAGATACACTGTATTCAACAGCCCAGTTTTCTATGGCTGTAGAGGGATACCAGAAAAAAAATGAACGTGAAAAAAGATGAGGATGAAATTCTGACTTCAGACTTGACACAAATTTTGCCATTTAGCCAATGGGCCCAGGATTTCCCCCGAATATGCTTGGTAAAACGATGAAGTAGCTTGGGAACTTTAAAGAGTTTAGTTTATATCCCTGACCTTAAAAAGTTTCTATACTGCTCAACTCCACAGTTTTTCCCCATTCAAGGTAACATGGTGAATATTATAACCAGAACATTCGCAATGTAATCAACTAACAAAAAACACTGTCTGGGAAAACATCAAATTTTGACCTAAAAGTCCATCCCCAGAACGGTTTCTTTAGAGGTCTGTGAAACTTGTGTTGAGAAAAGGTATATAATACAGAGTTCCCAAATCAACACGTCTATTCTCCCCCACCTTGCACCACTCCCTTTTCTTCCTCTCAATACCCTCTTTTGCATCTGCACTAAAAAATGTCACAGGGCATTGAATTCCATGAATTAATTTAATGTCAAAATACTATCAAACAACGCTCTTTTTTCCCTACTCCCTTTCAAGTCAGGGTTAACTTTGAAACATCTGTCGTGTCCTGCTTTGTGTTTTATATTAGAATCTTGTTCCTCTTGCAGTCTTAAGAGTTTGCAGCAATGACAACTAGCATTTAATAATTAGTTTCCCAATTTAGACAAAAGCACTCAGATTTCAGAGAATATGACCTGTGGGTAGTTTGCATACAGACACTTTAGCCTCACTGACGCTTTCTGGAAAAGGAATGGCTCATTACAATGCAAATTAAGCTAACCCATGTCATGGGCTATTATAAATTATAAAAAAAAATCCAACCCATAACATCCTCATGAGTCTCAGATTCACTGCAATGCACACATTAGAGTGGAGCCTTACGTATGACAAGACCATCATGTTTTTTCTGGCCCTAAAATCTAAGTTTCCAAGCGTTACCAGAATTTAACCTACTTCTACCCCCTCCCCCCCCGCAAGCAAACCCAGTTAGCTTTTAAAAATATTTCTTCTCCCCACATCAGCTTCAGTGTTTGATCCATGCATACTAGAAAATGTAGACATTCCTTCACTGAAAATGCACCAGAAACCCTAACACGGGTGCACATCTCGTTTCTCCAAGTTTATTTGTATGCTGCAAAGGGAAAATCATCTACTTACTAAATTAAGACCATCAGAATACTGGGGGAAAAGATTCTGTTTGTATAATAAAATGTTCCTCTGCTTTCAAAATATGCTATATTAATAATACATTATTCTATTAATAATATATTAATGACCCTCCTCCTCCCTCTCATGGAAGCTTCAGTCACTGAAGACAACAGTAAGAACGTGGCAGGAGTTAGCAATGTGTTTTCCATAACTTCAGTTGACTATGCAGACAATAGTATAAATGTGGATGATCTCTTATTCATAAGGATTATTCTTTAGCATTTTACAGGGGAAAAAAGATTTGTTACAATTTGTTTGTTATCTGGACAACCTCCCCTCAGCTGGACAGACAGGTTTTATCCTACCTCAAATCAGCTAAAACTCTCACTATTTGTAGACAACTGATTTAAACTGTTAGTAAAAAAAAAAAAAAAAAAAAATTATTTCTCTGCAACTCTCATTTGATGAGACCATCACTACTCATCATCTGCCTTGCAGGTGCCAAGGCCACGTGGACTTGATGAGAAAGATTTTGGACTTGACACTCAAGCATTAGAGATTACAGAATAAGTCTATTACCGGCCTACATCTTCTATTTTCCAGAGGACTATGAAGTAGCTCTGAAAACAGATTCAGTGCCAACAACCAAAAATCTGAAAAGAACCCTGTGCTGTATTCAATGAACTTAACTCACAAAGTGTGTGCTCATTCCAGCATCTAATGTACTGCGTATCAGTATCTGAGTTTATTCCTTATGTTTTTTTGGCAAGGTTTTTTTTTTCTCTTTTGTTTTTTAAAAAGCTTCTCAAGCTGGAACCATGATCAATTGACTATTATTTCTCTGGTGACTTGTGCTGCTCAATTATGACAGTTCATTTCAACCTTACTCTCCCCAACACCTTGCATTAATCCACCCAAATAACTACTGGAGACGTTTTTGAGATGATTGATTTTTCACATCTGAAAGACATTTGTTCTGGTATGCTAACAGTAATAAATGAGAGAGGGGCCTTCAAGAGTACAGAATGAAACTGAATGCCAAGATAAATGTCACATTTCAAAGTATAATGACTGAAAAATTTCCTACAAACATCCTGCTTTTTTTGAAGATACTTCTTATTTTCTTCCACAATGTACATATCTGTTTGTCATCAAGGATTTGAATACTACATTATCAGCATGATTAGAAACACAAATTGACCTATTTGTCATATCAATAGCAGCTATAGCCAGAGGATCAAATATCCAAGTTTGCCCTTGCACATCAGAGAAACCTCAAGAAAGCAAACTAATATTTCAAGAACTCAGCAGGGAATACATGACAAATTAAATCTCCAAAATAATTACGACATCCCAAAGGGAAAATGTACTTCACTTGCAAATTACTCATAGACTTTTACATATCTTTTAAAACACATTTTAAAAGGGCAGTACTGTCATAGTTTATAATAGATTATGTTTCCAGGATCTAAGGGCTCATGCTTTGAAGACCTGAAATAGATCCCCAGCACAGGACATACTTGGAAGTAAGATCAGGATTCTTTGCTCTGAAAGGCCACCTGCCTTCCCAGGAAGGATATTTTCTACAGGGTTTATTTTAAATGCCATGGTCTTGATATTTATAGTCTTTTATACTTGTGTTTATACTGATAATTAATAATACTGGGGACCTGAAATATGGGGTTCAGAAACGCGCGTATCCGTGTGTACACATGCCATTCACACAACTGGGTACAACAGCATGGGCAGTTCCCACAGAAGGACTAACTGTGGAGAACAGGAAAATAGGTGGTGGTCAAGAAGTGAAGATAAGGGTACAGAAAGTACTGAAATAATGGGTGAAATTCCTAGAAATCACTCCTACTTCAGATGGTGGCAGAGCCACATGAAAAGCGATGATAAGCTCGCTCTCTTCCCAGCCCTCCCGTGCAACTGTGGCATAGATCTGACACTTAATATTTACTATTGGGAATTGCATACATTTTTCAAGAGAACCATTAATTTCCCTGCAAGACAGGTCAAGCAGTATTCTCATTTCTTCAAAATGAGTTCAAAATAAACAACAGAGAAACACAAAATAATGTGGGTTTTTTTTTTTTTTTTAAACAAATCCGATAGATTTAACGTCTACATACACACACAGAACTACAAACTGTTTTCTCTTACTCAAGGTAGAACGATCTCTGTTGTCTGAACCTGAATCAGAAGTCTGACATGTTAGCAAATTTTCAGTCAATCACTTCTCCAGCTTTTTATACTGTTTTTTACTTCAATATAGAAAAGAAAAAAAAAAGATTTGGCAATGCCAGAGGCACCTTCAAGTCCAAAAATAGTTAGATCTGAAAACATCTTTTTCTACAAGTCAAGGAAGAAAAGCTAAAGAAAAACCTCTGTAAATCCCACTGGCAAAATACTAAAAGCAACGAGTAGGCTAAAGTACATTAGTTATTAGCAGGAATGCACGAACAGACAAAAGACTGCGGTAGCTTTCATGTGTTCTTCTATTAAGAGACTTTAAACACTGTGTTGTGGTGCCAGCTCATAAAAAGCAGTGAAACTGAGGTTTTGGAAGCTATAAAAATGAAGTAGGTGAAGCAAGGAAAACGTTATCACATCTGTCAAGTTTTTTAATATACAGAGGGATCTGATGACTGCCAGGAAAAAAGGCAATATATGTGACTAAAAAAGCCATACCAATTTTTCCATATAATTCTATTGCTTGTTATGTTCACCTATCTCCCCATTCCCTTTAACGGCTTTGTGTTTTCAGAGAAAACACTTTTCATAGAAGGATCAAGTATGAACACAACACCCACCAAAAATAGCAGTCTTATGAATGGATTTCTTAGGTTTCACAACTATATACATGTTTTATGAAGACCTGAGACGCTTCTGCACAGCTTCAGTACACTAACGAAGTCTTTAAGGAAATCAAAATAGATATCAACATATCCCAGCATTCAAATTCAGCATCACAGTGTTCAATAAAGAAAGGCACACCAGGCACCTCAGACTACATTCCCTGGTGTTTGGGCCAGGAACCCGACAGCTTCCAAGCCGGATTGAGGCTTGAGGATTTTGTCTTGTTTTCACAAAGGACAATCCGTAGAATTTCCACACAACTCAAACCATAGCACTGCCAGCAAAGCAAAATTTTGTACCCGCTAACTAAACCCAAGCAGCTTAAGTAGGAATTTAGGAAAGCATCCTATTCTTCCACAGGTTCATTTTCCCAAAAAGGAGAGAGTCGGAGCCATTACAACCTGAATCAGAATAAATTTTGGAATGCACTTTAGTATTTTTAAATGAAAAAAATGCTATTAAAAATGCTATAAAATTCACAGTGAAAATTCATGTTTTCTGACATCTACTTCCATTCTACCACTTAAATACTCTTTAAAATTTTGAAACTAAACTTCAGCATACTTTCAATGCTCTCAGCACAGGACTATTTTCTAACTACTCTCAAGCTGCAGCCATCCAAGTTTCTTACAGCTTATATCGTCTTAACAATCCTACAGCCCTGTTAAATTTACACTACAAAGTGATTAAATAAGAGTGAATATTGTGTATAAGGCCGAAAGTCAAGTGTGTCAACTCTAACACTGTTCCATCTGCTATTCATAGCTCAAAGCAAGGTTCTTGTATTTCTCTTTACATAGGCCTAATTTCATTCATCCAAGCACATACGGAAAAACAGCATCCGATAGCATATATGCAAGAAATAGCAGGCCACGTATTTAAACTACCTTTTATTACACGTTAAAAGCCGCCTCTGCACACAGGCATCACTTCATTTAAACAGACTTAAGTATTTGAGAACGGCAGGACTAATCTGATTGGTACGGTAGTACTTTATATAAGCTTTTTATTTTTTTGGTCATTAAACACACATACGGTCAGCAGCAAAGCACAGCCTGATTGAGACACAAGAGAAGCACTCAGATACATGATTGTATTTCACAGTTCTGCAACATAACTGCATCATGCCCTAGGCAGGTCAGTTAGAGGATAACTTAACTTCTACTCTATAAACAAATGAAATAAGAAATAATACTTATACACTTCCCAATCCTTCTTTGAGAATGAATGTCCTCATTTTTTCTAGATGCGATGTCTTCAGGGCCATAAAACTGAGACGAAAGAGCCAAAACTTGTAACACTGCAACTGCCGCACTGATTCTGAGCTTATAAACCTCCTAATGCTACTATAAATACTGCTTTGTCATGATGTGTGTTCTGACCAAACAGTTCAGTCAGCCTGGGGAAAAGAAAAGTATCAGCAGTGAACATCATCTGTTTTGTTTGTGAAAGAGTTTGTTGCAGCCTCAGAGGTCTGTTCTTTACCGTACAATTGCTTAATTCCCATCAGCATTGGTGAAGCTTAACGCAGAATTTATGGAGAGAAATGAAGGTTTTGTATTAGTCTAAGTAAATGGTTTGCTTTATCTTTTGGTCCCTCTTCATGAAAAATAGCAGTTGCTTTTAAGCATGCTTTGTAGATAGACAAGTCTTTGTTGCTGCAGAGAAATGTAAATTTATGAGAGTAACAAAACAAATTGATTGGTGACATGGAAACCACTTAATTCTTGCTTCCCATATGGGAGACAGTTAAGCACCCATTTAACCTATTTGTATTTTGTAAGGAAGGTACTGCAAGCCTTCAGCTGAGATGCTGAAAATTCAAAATTACCATCTTTTATTTTAACCTGCCTGCAAAACTACAGTCTCCTTAGAGCTCTACATGGGACTAATTGTCCAACTCAAGTTTTTAGAGCACAGCTAGGTTGTGCTAGGAAAGCAGGAACAAGTGCCAAGATTCGGATTTCAAACAGCTACTAATTAATTGTTGCTGCACATTATCCAGTCAATTCAAGGCAGATGAAATGATCTTTTTGAGTACAATCTATGCAAGCCCAAACATCTGAAGAGTCCAAAAAGCAGACTCACGTATGCGAGCCATGTATATCTCTAGCTATGGCATTACACAGTTGTGTACAGTAACATACACAATTACCTGGTCCCCATTTCTACATACAAAAATCATACGCTGGACACACCCTAAATGCCATGTACACGTAAGTCCTCTTAGTTCTAATGCAAACACAATCTGCAGCGATCAAAAAGGCTTAATTCACATTCAGATACACTTCCAAACACTCTTTCCAACACATCTAAATGTGATAAACATGTATCAGCCACGTTGCTTCCTCAATTTTGCAATTTCATATAAGCAAATAAAGTAGACTGAATCTACAGGCATTTTAGAACAGAATGTAGAACTACAGTTTATAGATAATTTTACAAAATGTCAATATAAAACTGTCCCTTCCTGACCAAACTGCTATACATTTATCATTCCCCTACAAAAAGCTCAGTATTTTAAAACAGAAATACAATAGCAAAATATTGAATTGACACTTATGATAAAATGCATTTGATTAAGACTTAATAAAGTAGTCTGTATATTACCAGTGAAAAACGCATCATAAGATAAAGCTAGACGTAAAGCAAATAGAGTGTCAAAACTAATTCCAACGTGCATTTTTCAGCCATATTACTTATTTTATTACTGGATTTTAAAATGCACACTGAGATGCAACAGCTTTTTTTTTTTTTAAGCAAACAACAATAAATCCTTTGAAGAAATTTACCTGATTTAGTCACGTTGCTAAATTAAAACCAATGCAAACTTTCCTGGAAACTAGTTAGTTCCTTGTCTGTCTTCATACTCTGAAAAGCATGGTTTAGAAGCAGAACACCTCAAAAAAACTTTCAGAAATAAAGATGGGGTTTGGTGTGTCGTCGTCGTGTCCCCCCCCCCGTGCATCAGGAAAAACAGAATACCATGAAAGAGCATCATAAGACATGACTGATTAAATATTTTAGCTGAAATGAATTTTCCTAAAATATTTTCTTAATATTCAACATGAGTCTTCCCAAACCCACAAGCCATAAACTAATTGTCTCGATAAATGATACCGCACACACTGGATGTCAAAGCACAGAAGCAAACACTTGAGGCTTATGTAAATGTATCTTTTTCCATATTGGTAGCAGGCTGGCCTTAACTGAACCACGACAGTAAATCCAAAAAATACCTTTCCAATAATTAAAGTTTAAAGATATTTGCAAAGGCAAATATTTGTATGCAAAGCCAACAGCACGTTGCTTAGAAAATACATTTTATATTCAAGTTGGAAGTTTCAGAAGCGAGGCGCCCAAAACGTCTCTAATTTCACAAAGTCCCCTATACAATTCCCAACTAAAATTTCCACTAAAACTTTAACCCAAAGTTTACAATAGTATATAGAAAAATAATTGTTAAATGACACGATTACTAACAATGCAGATGGTTCTCCTACAAGCCAACTAGACCCAGAAACCACCTCCCAAGGCACCGAAGCAGCACTGCAGCACAGAAGAGCTGAAAATGGACCTGCTTGGCCCAAACACTGCCCTGCCTCTTTCTCCGGTTTCCAAACTCTGCAGGAATAAACCCCACACAAGGAAGGATCTCTGTGGCACGTAACTGCCACATTTCTCCTTTTGGTCCGCAGGGTCTGTGGATTGGGGCGAGATAAACATGCCAGAGAGGGAACTCACCCTTAGATCAGGTATCAGAGAAAAATTAAGACAAAAGCACTGACACTCTCAAGCATTAACACTTGTACAAGGCTTCAATTGCTTCCCAGTGTTTTCACTCTGGAGATTTTCTCCCTTGGTTTTCCAGCCCAGCAGGCTCCCTCCCTGTTGCTTTCCATCAGTGAAATTCCATCCCTGCCTTTCATCTTCCTTTTCATTTGACAAGTTAAAATTTTACTCTCCCTCTCCCACACGTACAGATAAATATAGATAGCAACTGTAAACCACCACTTTGCTTGCATGTTAAAGCCCTTTCTTCCACCCCGTGTTTATCCTCCTTACTACAGAGATACTGTCACCATATACATCATTACCCTCCTAAAGCCACATTCAAGAAACAGAAGACAGGAGCAGCAGTTTAAAAACATTTAGAATTCAAAAAAGTCCAAAAGTTTCAGGATAAGCCACAAAGCCCATTTATATTTCTACCAAATTGACAGTGACTCTTTCCACTTACTTTAAAACTTTAATAATTCAATTTGATATTATGTTAGAAGAAGTTCTGATGCACAGCAGTATGTAATTTCTAGAAATCTTACTTATAATAACTCCTAAAGAGCTTTAAAAATGGAACATTTTAAATATTTAGGGATTGTTCAATAGCTTATGTTGTCTCACAAAAAGTTAATTTCTTTTTTCTCTGAATAAACCTCAGAACACTAAAGGCAGATTATTGTAAAATAATTATCAGGGTCTCTGCTTTTCTTTTTTTTTTTTTTAAAGCATTCTGTAATACAATGTGTTCCTAGTCTTTCCTGGTAAAAGGAAACACTGTCTCATATCTAGAGCAGTACTGGTTAAGAGAAAAACGGAAAACATTTTTGTCAAGAGACTGAGGCTTCCAGAAAACAGGCCTCTTGACCTAGATGAGAACAGGCCACTCCTTATCCCTGAGCTCTCTGCATGCCACATACTGCAAATTTGCGTTTGATTTGATGTACAATTGCAGAGAAAGCCCCAATACAACACTTTTTCCGTGCACTGTGTTGAAATGAAGCCTTTTACTGATGAGCAAAGCTCACTCAGGATATTTACACATTTTAGTAAGAAAAACTTCCTATTGGTTCTCTCTGATCTATGTAATGGAGGAGTAAGAACAGCCCAAAAGCGTGATTTATAAACTGTGTAAAATGACTGCTAGTCCCGTAAAACTCTTAAGGAGCAACAAAAGCATCATTGTTCAGAATAATTAGCTCTGTAGCAAGCATAGGGAAGATTTGCTTCTGACTGGTTTGCAAGGACTGCTGAGTGCTGTGCACACTTCTAGCCCAACGAGTGATTGAGCCACATCCTGGGAAGTCCTGCTGAAGTGGATACTGCCCGATTTTAGTGAAAATTTAAAACCGCTGTCTGAAAACCAGACAAAATAGCCTCTTTTTTCAGAGAGCTCCTATAAAAGTAAGACTCACTCTGTAGAAAGAATAGGATATCAAAAAGCTGCGTAAGAAGCTGCATATGTGAACTAAATGTGGTTGCTGTACATTAATCATAGAATGGTTTGGGTTGGAAGGGACCTTAAAAATCACCTAGTTTGAACCCCCCTGCCACAGGCAGGGATACCTTCCACTAGGTCAGGTATCTTCCTTCCACTATTTTTTCCCAAGTACATGAATATGTTTTGAAATGCAGTAATGTGTTATGTTTTGATCACTAAACCCAGCCTATGAACCAGTAAACATGGTCTACGAAAACAGCCTTCTTCCCCTCACCTGAAGTGCCATGAGTACCAGCCTAGGAAAGCAGAAGATTATAGCCTGAGGCTTCCATTTCCATGCACAGCCCGATGCACTACTTCAATCTCCAAGTTACCAAGTCCTGTGAATTTTAACATCTCAAAAGGCAAAAATTACAGCTCAAAAATCCTAACTTTTTTTTCCTCCTAAGTTTTCAGAATTAAAAAAAAATAATCACAATTCAGTCAACTAATAGCAACTTCTGTTAAAAAAATCTCATTTAACAGTGTCCTAATCCTGCAGCCTTTAGGATTTACATTCTAAAAAAGTTCTTTCCAATTGGGAAGACGAGAAACTTTTTGCTAATAAAACATAGGGCTCTAAACAACTAGTGGCAAAAGCTTTTTTTGTACTCACTCTTCATGCTAAGTGACGATTCCTCTCCCTGCTTGCTCTCCAAGTCAAGCCGACTTCCCAGGGAAAGAAGAAAAGGATGTTAGATCAGGCCCTGGCAGCAAACTAGCACTGTTGGAGAGCTTCTAGCCAGCTCAGAGCATAGGCAGAGCTTGTTCAAGTTTGCTTCCAAATGACCACAAAGACACACCCTCAATAATATAGTCCTCAGAGCACTCTGTCCTGATGGCAGCACTCAAAGTCTGCAGAAAACATCAGCGGCCCAATTCCACGCACAGCATAACTGAGTGCAGCTCAGCCCGGAATGATCCAACCAAATACATTTCATTCCCATTATATTAATGGTTGCCAAGGTTCTCAGTGAAATATCAGGGTCTTCCTAATATTTTAGGCACAAGAAACATGTCAAGGTATGTTATTCACCTTCTGTCTCCATCCCAGATTTATTAGAGGGGCAGAAGAATCACATAACTGGAAAATGATAGCTTACCAGAGAAGGAAAACACAGAAAACAGCCAGGAAAAGGACACCTCATTAGAAAACGGTGCATGGGAGTCAAGGTAAATGCACAACATAAATAGTTAGAGCAATGCTTGCTTACACAGTAGCCAGGACACTCAATTTTTCTTTCTATTATTAAGAACTACTTTTAAAGTTTTATTATTTACTCAGGTAATCTCTGTCAATCTGAAGACTGGAAAGCGAGTTCAGGAGTAAATTTCTTGGAAGATTGGTTTGCTTCATTATAATTATGTCTTTTCAAACAGTCTGTTTAACCAATTCTTTATTAGGATACAGCAAAAATTACAATAGATTTACCAAGTGCAGATTGTAGTACCTGCAGCTTAAAATGAATTTCAGTGCATTTTCTCAAGAACCTACCACAAGAAATAACTGCTAATGCACATTTCAAGTAGCTCTCTTGGTCAAAGCAAAAAAAAAAATCACCAGAGGATCAGAGAAATACAGAGCTGGAAAAGATTATGTAGTCCCAAGCCTTCTATGGAAATACATTTCCATGTAACTTCTACAGAAACACATTTGCATATCTACAAGGCTGCTTTAGACAGATAGATAAGTATATATGAATTCTATTAAGGAAATTCCATTAAAAAATTATTTTAAGCCTATGACTTAGAAAAGGTTTTCTGACATACAAGGAAAACCATCTTTGCTTCAAATTAAACCAATTGCTTCTTGAGCTTCCCCATAAGATGCAGAAAATGAATGATTACTGTATTTTTAAATAGAAACCTTTTAAAATGAAAGGCCTGCCCCCCCTGCCCTTGTCTTACCTTTTTTTTAAAAAAATGGAAACAATTTCTACATTTTTGCCCTCTTAAGTCATGATTTCTATACCTCCTCATGCTCTCATTTCTTCTTCGGAATAGGCAGCGTAGTTCTGAGCAAGTAGCCTCGGAAGCACTGAAACAGAACTGTTGCTCCCCTCCCCAAATTTAGGCATGCAATTCTAGTTATATGCTCACTTGTGCACTTTTTTGCACCTTCATCATACTGATGACACTGTGGTCAGCAAAACATAATTCCAAAAATATTGTTCATTTTGGAAGCCTTTACACACTAGCTCCCTGGCTATGGGCAGTCACGATGACTTCATACCACAGTAACCAGCTGAGAGAGTTAGCTGGATGTTTCTATGCTTCACATCCTTGTTGCTTTTGTCCTCATAGCAGCTACTATGCAGTTCAGCAGCTCAGCCAAAATTACTTCTTAATAAATTTTATTTTATATTTACAACAAATTCACAAAGGACATCATATTTTGTTCCCAAGTCTGTCCTCAGACATATTGTTTGGGGTCTCAAAGGAAGCAGCTTTGATGTTTTCTGAGTTTAAACTTATTTACATATAGCTCTTCATATAAAATGAGCATAGCATATTACTTGCTGGACAAGATGTATGCTAACCAATAGGTAATTCTCTCAATCCAGATATTTTATTCCCAAAAATAAACCTCGTAATTTGCCACTACCATACAAGATGACTAACACCCATCAGCACTTATCTGGCTCACTCACCTTAGAAAGCCAACAAAGAAAAGTTATCCTAGTAGAAATACAGAAGAATTTGAACTTCAAAAAAAAGAGACTGTACTAGTTGGTTGACTTAAAACTGGAGTACTTTCCAATAGTCCAACCAATCTGTTTAACGGAAACCTAACAGAAAATTATATTGCATTTCCCCTCCAACCTTACCCGTAAGCATGAATAAACAAACCTGGCACTTCTAGCCTCACCCACTTTCATCACAAAAAAGTAATTTTTCAAACATAGGCAATTAATCTCTTTAATCAAACACTACAGTACTATCCCAGAAGCATGTGCTGCAGAGCTGCTTCTACTCCCATGGAGCTGGACCTGGCAGGGTGCATGGAGACCCCCAGTCTCTTCAAGAGATGTAATCTGGAAGGGAAGTAAAGCTTGCCATTGATTTAAAACTGTGTAGTGTAATTTACACTTAATATTTCAAACCTTCACTAATGTAATCAGATAAACAGAACATTTAATTAATCCCATTCCTAACACAATTTCTTCTGAGTTGTCAGGAACAGTCAGCAAATGACAAGTTCTACATCATTAGTCTTTCTTGTGATTGTTTTCAAAACAACTAAATTGTGATCACCAGAGGCCTAAAATACTGCTGGTCTTATTGATTATTGCTGTGCAAAGACATTTTTCTTTCCTGTGTTCTCTTTCCAGCTTTGCACACAAAGATAATTAAGCAGCAAGACCGAGTAGTGCTGATAATGCACATCCCCAGTTGGGCAGCGAGGCGCCCGGGTGAAGCCAAGCACCTTCGGTATGCACAAGTGTATGTTAATCAGCACTCAGCTACCACACAGTCCAGCACATCTCCTCTCAGATTGCAACAGTTTATTCTGAATAATAAGGACACACAACTGTATTCCTATGCCCAAAAAAACCCAGATTAAATGCCTGCTGCTGGAAACAGCACCCTACACCTCCAAAGTGTTTTATGAGCATTAATTTGTCAGGTTCTCTCTGGATTTTTTTGTTTATTTGTAATTTTCAAACAAACATTGTTTGAAACAGTAAAGAATTGGATTTTAATAATCTGGGAACTTGCAGTTTGCTTCCTAAAATGCAACTTGTGGCTAGAGCCAGCCATGTTCCTGCTCTGTTGACTGATAGTAAAAAAAATGTTGAGTAACCACACAGAAACGTCATTGGGATGTTCCTTACGCAAAACAAATAAAAAGAAAAGAATTACAGTGCAGTAAGCCAGGCTTTCTACGAGCTGAGACAGGACAAGGAGTCCCCAGATGAAAGAATGGCTTTTTGTAGGAAACATTTTGGTGTTTTGTTTTAGTTTTTCTCTTCTGTTTTAATAATGAATTGTGGCTACATTCACCCAACTTACCTTCTGTTTTCCGTTGCAGATTCATGTGGGAGCTGCTTAATGTCGCTGCAGCCCACAGAGCGGAAACAGACAGGCCACCTCAGCGGTATTCTCGTGTTTAGAAGTGGCACCAGGCTCACCCACAAGTATTTCTTCTGAAGGTCAAACAACTGCTTATTTTCCATAATCAGAGAGTTAATTAGTAGGAATGCCAAAACGACAACTGTGCTGGTTTTGGCTGGGGTGGAGTTAATTTTCTCCGTAGTAGCTAGCATGGGGCTGTGTTTTGGATTGGTGCTGGAAACAGTGCTGATAATACAGGGATGTTTTCGTCATTGCTGAGCAGTGCTGACACAGAGTCAAGGCCTTTCCTGCTTCTCACCCCACCCCACCAGCGAGGAGGCTGGGGGTGCACAAGCAGTTGGGAGGGGACACAGCCGGGACAGCTGACCCCAACTGCCCAAAGGGATATTCCACACCGCATGACGTCATGCTCAGCATATAAAGCTGGGGGAAGAAGAAGAAGGAAGGGGCAGATGTTCGGAGTGATGGCGTTTGTCTTCCCAAGTAACAGTTACGCATGACGGAGCCCTGCTTTCCTGGAGATGGCTGAACACCTGCCTGCCGAAGGTGGGCAGTGAATGAATTCCTTGTTTTGCTTCGCTTGCACGTGCGGCTTTTGCTTTACCTATTAAACTGTCTTTATCTCAACCCATGAGTTTTCTCACTTCTACTCTTCTGATTCTCTCCCCCAGGGGGGAATGAGCGAGTGGCTGTGTGGTGCTTAGTTGCTGGCTGGGGTTAAACCACGACAATGACCAAGAAGGGTTCTTGTCCAAACCTGACATTACACAAAACATTAATGTTTTGTATATCATGTGAACTGCACAAAAAATAATAATGCTTTAAAAAATTCCACTTGTCTTTGCAAACGCAGACCCAAACCAGATGGAAAATCTCTCATCCAATCCAGTGCATACTGGATCAGGGGACCTTAACAGTTCACAGATCTGCTACAGGGGACATTTCTATAATATACATCAAATAACTGCCTGACATCTATATCTATACATTTCAACTAGCAGTTGATCTAAAATGTATTTGTGTTAGCAATACTAATTTTCTTTAGTATCTACGTGTTCATAACCTATTAAAAGTACATATAACTTATCAAAATTATTCTCCTGCGCATTTAACAAGCAAATAATGTGGTTGAATAGGGAATAAACGTGACTAAGTGTAAAACTGAAAACACCAGCTACTTAGCAGACCTGATTTGTAATTTCCCAACCGCTACAACTAAACAGATTTCAGTATGATTTCAACTGTTTTATGTAAATTCCATACTGGCTTTAATACATTAATAGCATAATTGTATGCACAAATGCTCTCCAGTATGGCATGACACATCCAGAAAAAATTCGGCCTCTTTCAGATTGCTGTAAACATCATTAAATTGCAGCTTCCTATAATGTTTTATAAAGTAATATGCAAATTTCACTCAATACCATCACTGAAAGTTTCATACTATATATGACTCAGTAAAAACATTTGACTTTACCTGTTAAGAACAGGAACTTGTTAATATGTCATCATACAGCATTAAAAATCAAGCAAATGTGTATTTTACAAGATTTGCTCATCTATAAAATAAGTTCATATACTAAAAACCTGGGTGTTTCAGAACAAATTCTTTAATGGAAACATTGTTATTTGCAATATTTTAACTCATAACCAAGAACGCTTCCCACCTAATGCTTTTCTTTAAATATGGTCACCAATTTGGTAGAACATCCATGAAAACCGACAAAACCAAGAGATACCCAGAAAAAAACATTATGCATCTATTGCAAATGAAATATATACTAGAGATCTTACATACTTCCACGTACTTTTGTTACTAAACATCAAAAACACACAAGAACACACTATATCCTATATTTATGTTAATAAGCCAATCCAATGTGATCATTCCTGTTGTGTAAAGGATGACCGTGATAATTAACATTTGCACATGCATGTTTTGCAACAGGACGAGTGCAAGAGCCTCCTCCATTTGAATCACAGAAGTGCTGATGAAAAATGCTAGCTCAATGATAGATGTGAAGAGAACATATGCAAGACAAAATACTTAATTCTAGATGAGGCTCTGGCCAAGTGGCCAGGAATGTCTGCAACAGAATGAGACCTTGTTTAGCAGTTGATAGAAAAAATTGAGCACATTCTCTGCCTCCTTTTTAGCTATTTGTTTTCTTGCTTGGCTTAATACCACCTCCATATGAAAGGGCCTAAAAATACAGAACTAAGGCAATACACATACAGTCTTTCAGGGAAACACTGTTCGGAAGTGGCACACGCTCCATAGCATGGGTCTCCTTGCAGCACAGCCAGCTGCAAGGAGACCCAAGCATTCTTATTGTTGTTTTTACTATGTAGAAATAACTACCTCGACACAGCTCATCTTTTTTTATGTATGTATACACATACATACTTTAAGTGTTGCAACACTGTCCTTAAAAAAAAATAGCAAACTAAAAGGATGATGAAATGTGAAACAACGTCTTGATGTAAAAGAGAAAACAAGATCATCCACTAAAGGGAAGACCAACATATCAAGGCATAGAAAATGAATGCTGAGAAGGCAAGGTGGAAAACAAGTCAGTGACGAAGGAAACAGAATTCTCTTAGGTAACAGAACAAACATACACGGCACCAGGTGAAGTCAGACTATTTTCTACCACACAACCAACATTCTTGATATCCTCCCACAATCTGTACATCTGGACTAGTTAATGAAAAAAAATACAGGAAAAGCAAGAAAAACCTCAGAAAAGAATCCAATCTTGAGTTATGGCTCAAAGAAGGAGATGTAAGAGACAATTCATGAAGCCCACTGGATAACCTTAGTGACAAAGTTATATAGCAACTTTTGTTATATTCTATTTAAAAGTATTTACAGTATTTTTCAGAGGCTTAAATGAAGTTTGGGTATTTTACTCCTGAAACAGGATCTTATAAGACAGTAAAATATAATCTACTTTTCCTCAATTGTTGCTTTTTAAAATCCTTTCTCGGGGAAGCTGTAAAACAATTGACTCAAATTCGTATGCAGGGAAGTCAAGCGCCATGTGCAGACCGTATCACATTGCCAGTCAGTAACATTCATATGCTGTACACTTCAATTATTATGCCTGCCCAGAAAAGCACAACTAAGAGGAAAAAGAAGGAAGAAGCAGTGAAGAGAAAAGGATGAAATGCATTTGTCGTCTGTCAATAAGCCTATAAACCCAGCAGCCTTGTTAGCATCTGTTTAAAAGTGCATTTGGAAGCAATAGAGCTGATATCACCTGGTTTTAATTTTCTTTCCTTATGCAAGCAACTGAAATAGTCTTCCTTGTAACCAAAGAATATAAAAGATACTACAAATAAATTTTATTAACTCCATTTCATTTTCCTATGAAAAAGGCACAAAGAATGAGAAACAAAACACTCAAGACTTGAAAAAATAATAAACAACCTGAAGCTCCCTACTTCAAGGTTAATGTGAATGAAATTTACTCAAGTTGAACATCACACCAATTACAAAAGCAAAAAACTTGTAAGCTCTGATTTCTAACAGTAGAGGTAGACACGCCGTTTCCAGAATGCTCATTATATATAGATTTAAGTTGCTCCAGGGACTGATTAAGGCTAGAGACATTCTATCAATACCATTAAGCTCACTAAGATGCAGTTATCCCCTCTCAATGCATTTATACCTTTGAAAATGAGGACACAACTACAAATGTTTTAAAATACCATATAATGTCATGGCTGCTCTTTCTTCTTAAACTATAGTAAGGTAAACTGGTTTAAGTATCAACTACAACAGACACAAAATGATCTAACCTAGATAAAAATCAGCAACACATATAAACAAGCACTTCACAAGTTGCTGGTGTAGCTGGAACATTATTTTAAATGTTGGGTCAGAAATTGAAAAAACTGTAAAATTGAACGGTGTCTTAAAATGGCATCTCTAGAAAGGCTGTGCTCTTTGAAAATGTTACTCAGCCCAAGGTAGTTTTTTTAGTTATTATTTCATCTTACACTGATAAAGAGACTTTTATACTTAACTTGACTACTACAAGGTTAGCCTATGAAGTGGCACTTCAGATTAAAAAAAAACACCATCAAAGCTATGTCCTTGTGAAACTTGAGATTAGTTCATCTTTATATGCAATAAACTTTCACTACTCCTTCGTAATGAAAAATTAAGTTAAATAATGTTGGTTTTCCTTTCCAAGGGACAACCATAATCCAGTTGAAGACCATGATAATTTTGCTTGTGACAAAAAGTATGTCTTTAGAAAAACAAACCCAAAACACCCAACTTTCATTCAACAGTGACATTCATGACAAGTCAGAGTACCATCCCAACAAGCTTCCCAGCCAGATGTTGTACTGAAAAATTGGGTAAAACTTGCTTGCCAGGAACTATCACATTTATTCAAGAGTAAGTATTATTTTTTAACAGTAGAGAAAGTAATTTATATACTGTGAACAAAGCTAGCTTCATAAAAAATTCTAGTCTTTTCCTATTGATGATACCTTGTCAAAAGGACCTACAGACCTATATAGGCAGAGATTCAAAAAATCACTCTTTCAAGCTACTTTTTGTATTAACCAGATAATACTACTAGGATTGCCAAATTTCGACCTACTTCTTTGCATCCCAATGCAAAGATGCTGCTACCAATTTAGGAGTAACAGGAAAAGTTATTTGCACTCATGACCTTTGAGAGATGACCTCTCCAGAGCATTTGCCTCATTCATCTCTAGGTGCCAGCACAGGCAATAGCAACAAATTACGTGCTTATTTGTTAATAAACCACGAACTATTATCCACATACGTGAAGTTCAGAAACATCCTAAACTGATGCAGCAAGCATTGCTAGGTAAGGATTTTTAATTTACACAATTGGATATATCTGTAGCTCTGAGTTGATGTATACACACCTCACAAAGGCTGCATGTACAGACTGCCAGAAGCCAACATCTAATGATGGGTCAACCAACTAGAAACACCCAAAGGAAACCAGACAGTGGTGGGAAATCTCTTCAATTTCTAGTTGGATGACACTTCAGTCCTTTAAGCTGGACTGTTTAAGCAGTGGTGAGGAGCCACCAGTAGCTTCTATCTTGCATAGTGCTCTGCTGGAAGAGATGAGCTCTCTAATGTAACATGACATGAGGGAGATCGTTCCCGTTTGCTGGGTGCTGCTGGAAAAGACACTACCATGAGTCTTGTAGAACAAGATCATCTAGCACCTAGATGATCTGAGAGGCATGATCAATGCATAATCCTGCAAGTTACCTGCTACTCAAAAAAATACGTACAGACTTTTCTGCTCACACCCACGTCATCAGCAGAAATCGAGTCAAAGCAACCTTCACTCCTCATAAAACTTGAACCTCTATGAATACGAAGCCATCAGCCATCCAAAATCTGGAAACAAACAGTAGGAGTCCAAAACATCTCACCACAATCAGTGCAAAATAATGACATCAGGCAACCACAAAGTTATTTTTGCGAAGTCTGAAAGATACATTCAATGTTTGAGCTCATTCTGACCTGAAGAAAGCACTGCAGTAGTTTTACTAGTGACATTTACCCTTACTGGGCACAGGTAATTGTTTTTTATTTAAAACATCATTTCCCTGTTCCAAACAACAATGTCATTTTAATCTTTATAGCATGCATGTGAGAAAAATACACAGGTGCAATAAGGCTAACTGTACAAAAAGCAACACTGCCCTGGGATCCATTCCAAGCCAAAGCATATGCATGCGTAGGGGAAAAGCAGAAGGGAAAATTCATTAAAGAAAATTAAAATATTTTAGGTCCAGAGAGTGGTGCAGTTAAGTCTTCCAGTTTCAGTAAATTTTGTCTATTCTTAAAGAAAACAGAAGCTATCTCAGATGAGCTGTTTCCCATTATCCTTGAGAAAAATAAAATAGGATCACCTTTTAGCTCCCAATATTACTACTATCTTCTTGGGAATGTTTAGTTTCTTTAGTGAAATCAGATGTCTTCTTGGATCCCAAATCACTTTAAAGACATACAGATGGTCTAAATGCTTGCTTTTCTTTTCATCTTCTTGTCAACTAAGAAATGTCAGCCCTGTGATGGCCAGACCATTATTGATAGTATCAAACACTTAATTACTCTGCATTTAGATAGTTTTTCCTGGCTACCAGTTTTTCTTATTTTTTTTAGAGCCACAGGGTTTAAATATTAATTTGCTAAATTATTTGTTCACAAATAATGGGTGGGTGGGCAGCGGGAAGAAAGAGCAGTAATCTAATATCAAAAGGTTTGGACAGCATTGTGACTACCTATAGGAAAAAAGTAATTAAAAATCTTGTATCACCAGCTCCCTACCTTCCTTTAGACCCTCAGGTTACCGTTACATAAGGAGGGGTAGTAGTTGGAAAATGGCAGAGTTTAATATATTTAAATAAAAATGACAAGAATTTTAAGTTGGATACAGCAAATGTACTCATTTTCTTAGAATTATGCACTTTACTGATTAGAAGCTGGCCTTCTAGCAACATCAGGAGGGGCCATTCCCATTAAGAATAAAAAAGCTGGTCCATTAACTACTCATGTAAACAACCAACACAGAATTCCTAAAAAGCTTGGAAAATAAATAGAAATGAATTTGTATATTCTGAGCAGTACTTGGTGCTACACACATCACAAACACGTCAGCTAGTAGGTTTTTCCTCCCCCCCATAACTTTCCCCACCAAAAGAGGAAAGATTATTCTTCCGCAAGAGATTATCGCTTACTAGTAAGAAAACTACTGCAAAATGCTGATGTAGTCAAAGGAAATTATACAATAATTATTTTCTTATTAACAAATGCCTTCCTCCTTTTGGCCTCTTACCAAAAATACTAATTAATGTAGATACTACATTTTATTTGCATTACAAAAATTGGAGAGGAAGCTAAGCCTTGCAGAGGTTTTAAGAGCTGCTCAGGCTGGATGAACTGATGAATTAACTGCTTCTAGATGTTTTTTGTTCTTCACGTCTGTATCTGCTGACTAATACGAAGCAACCCATTAGTCATCCAACAGCTAGTCCAAGCAACATGCTAAATGAATACACACTGGGCATTTACATGCAGTTACCTTAATTTAATATATCAGTGGCTACACTCCTGCATTTTTTAAACAGCGTAAACATCGCTTTTACATTTTTAACTTGCCAGAATCATTCAGCTCTCATGACTTACATATAATCAAGGCAACCGTTCTTTCAGAGCAATAAAACTGCAAAAGCCAAGGATGCATACCTAAAAATGCATGGCCTACAGTTTCATCTTGCATTCTGCATTTATTTAAAATCTGAGTGCCTAAAACAGGCATACACATGTACCCATTGCACTTCAGAACTGAAATTCTTCTGAATGTCCATGGCCTTGAGGGAAGGGACAAGGAAAAACATTCCCGCTTGTGGAAGAAGGGGCAGGCGACTCAAGAAGAGTACAGGGATCTCGTTAGGTCGTGCAGAGAAGAAATGAGAAAGGCAAAAGCCCAGCTAGAACGCAATCTGGCCGCTGTCGTTAAAGACAACAAAAAAAGTTTTTACAAATATATTAATGACAAGAAGAGAGCCAAGGAGAATCTCCATCCTTTATTGGATGCAGGGGGGAACATTGTCACCGAGGATGAGGAAAAGGCTGAGGTACTCAATGCCTTCTTTGCCTCAGTCTTTAACAGGCAGACCAGTTATCCTCAGGGTACTCGGCCCCCCGAGCTGGAAGACAGGGACGGCGAGCAGGATGAACCCCCCGTAATCCAAGAGGAAGCAGTCAATGACCTGCTACGCCACCTGGACGCTCACAAGTCTATGGGGCCGGATGGGATCCACCCGAGAGTGCTGAGGGAGCTGGCGGAGGTGCTCGCCAAGCCGCTCTCCATCATTTATCAGCAGTCCTGGTTAACGGGGGAGGTCCAGGAAGACTGGAGGCTTGCCAATGTGACGCCCATCCACAAGAAGGGCCGGAAGGAGGACCCGGGGAACTACAGGCCTGTCAGCCTGACCTCGGTGCCGGGGAAGATTATGGAGCGGTTCATCTTGAGGGCGCTCACAAGGCATGAGCGGGACAACCAGGGGATCTGGCCTAGCCAGCACGGGTTCATGAAAGGCAGGTCCTGCTTGACCAACCTGATCTCCTTCTATGACCAGGTGACCCGCCTAGTGGATGAGGGAAAGGCTGTGGATGTGGTCTACCTGGACTTCAGCAAGGCCTTTGACACCGTCTCCCACAGCATTCTCCTAGAGAAGCTGGCAGCTCACGGCTTAGACAGGTGGACTCTGCGCTAGGTCAAAAACTGGCTGGATGGCCGGGCCCAGAGAGTTGTGGTGAATGGAGTTACATCCAGTTGGCGGCCGGTCACGAGCGGTGTTCCCCAGGGCTCAGTACTGGGGCCGGTCTTGTTTAATATCTTTATTGATGATCTGGATGAGGGGATTGAGTGCACCCTCAGTAAGTTTGCAGACAGCACCAAGCTGGGTGGGAGTGTTGATCTGCTCGAGGGTAGGAAGGCTCTGCAGAGGAACCTGGACAGGCTGGATGGATGGGCCCAGGCCAACTGTATGAGGTTCAACAAGGCCAAGTGCCGGGTCCTGCACTTCGGCCACAACAACCCCATGCAGCGCTACAGGCTTGGGGAAGAGTGGCTGGAAAGCTGCCTGGCGGAAAAGGACCTGGGGGTGCTGGTCGACAGCCGGCTGAACATGAGCCGGCAGTGTGCCCAGGCGGCCAAGAAGGCCAATGGCATCCTGGCCTGTATCAGAAATAGTGTGGCCAGCAGGAGTAGGGAAGTGATCATGCCCCTGTACTCGGCACTGGTGAGGCCGCACCTCGAATACTGTGTTCAGTTTTGGGCCCCTCACTACAAGAAGGACGTTGAGGTGCTGGAGCGTGTCCAGAGAAGGGCAACAAGGCTGGTGAGGGGTCTGGAGAAAGTCTTATGAGGAGCGGCTGAGGGAACTGGGACTGTTTAGCCTGGAGAAAAGGAGGCTGAGGGGAGACCTCATCGCTCTCTACAACTACCTGAAAGGAGGTTGTAGCGAGGTGGGTGTTGGTCTTTTCTCCGAAGTAAAAAGTGATAGGACGAGAGGAAATGGCCTCAAGTTGCGCCAGGGGAGGTTTAGATTGGATGTAAGGAAAAATGTCTTTACTGAAAGAGTGGTGAAACATTGGAACAGGCTGCCCAGGGCAGTGGTGGAGTCCCCATCCCTGGAGGTATTTAAAAGACGTGTAGATGAGGCGCTTAGGGACATGGTTTAGTGGATGTGGTGGTGTTGGGTTGACGGTTGGACTCGATGATCTTAGAGGTCTTTTCCAACCTCAATGATTCTATGATCTCCAAAACACATCCCATTTACCATACAATAATTACAGTTACATTGAAGAATTGGATGCAGCTGACAAACAGATTTTCTCAAGCAAGTGTGTTAAATCCAATACATTTTACTGCAGAATTCAGCATTTTATTATCATATGTAAGTGAAACACACACTAAAAAAATTAGAATTTCTGTTTTCACATTCTAATAGCAATCTATTCCATTAGTCTCACACAGATATTTTGTCAAATTGGGGAGCTTCGACAAAGGCATGATGGTATCCTGAAAATATTTTCTATGCTTGTTAAATATTTCCATCCTTTTAAATTTTTAGAATAATGTAGAATGTAATTAGTCTGACAGTTTATGAGTTGTACATTAGTGTATGTGAATTACAGCTATCATGAACTGATTAAAAAAGGAAAAAAAATGAAAAAAATTATAGTCAAACCCCCCCAATTTAGAAAGACATTCATATTCAGGTATTCGTCTTAAGCAACCATCAGTAGACTGGGACCACAGGTCTTGCTAACTGAGATACATCCCAAGGATTTTTTTAAGATATGATCCCACAAATTCTTCTTTTGTAAATATGCCAGAAGTTACAGGTGATGCCAGCTGAAATTATTACTCCTGCTGAGGTAACAAAGAGCAACAACGAAAAAACTGTGTTAAGCTAAAGCCGTGCTCTTGTGCTTCTACTCTCCTGCTGTTTTGTAGAAAACAGCTGTATTTCACAACATACAAATTTCTTGTTTCCATTATTTTAGGATTAAAAAATGTCTAAGCTTTAAAGGATTTTTCTCCTTTCTATTTTGGTATTTTTAGGAAGACAACCACACATGAAGCTGAAACCTAAATATACTATCACAGGAGGAGCACACACTTGCTAAGTTTACTCACAAAAAGAACTGTTTCATCTATTACTACACTGGAAGTAGAATTTCAAGCTCAAAAAATAAAGTGAAAATGTTCTGACTAAAATACTTAATTTTCTCTTCTGACACATCCTCACAAGAAAACAGTCAGGGAGTGTATGTATCAAGCCTCCCCTTACTTGTCTTCACAAATATCTAGAATTTCAAATATATCGCAGGACATGACAAAGTAATTCAAACATGTTCCCATCATAACCCAATTGTGACTGTGGGAATGTTCCAAATCCCTGTGAATTCAATGGGGAAAAAAGTTAGAAGTGATCACCAGCTTCCAATGGACTTCATATCAAGCCAAAGAATCATTAGGACAGGATATCATCAAGTCAAATGGAAACACTCTGAAGTTATTACTTCTAAGATGTGCTTTGTATCTTCTTACTCCTGGGAGCTCATTGACTCCCATCCCCAAAGTCCTCTTCTCTTCCCCTTTTCACCACTAACGCACTCACCGCAAAGGGAGACAGAAGAGGTGTCGAACCTGATCCTTTTCTTCCGACCACATGCAAGCACAAGCCTTACAACTGCTTGCCTTCCAGTGCTTTTCACAACCACGAAGGCAATTCCAACACTTCACAGGCAATCTCCATGAGATCTATAACTCTGATCCCAAGAGCTGTTTGATAGCAGACAACCCTCGCCCAAGAGGCATTCCCAGCAGGCACAATTAATCAAGAGGATGAGTGGCAAGCAAGCACATTCAGCTGTGTTCAAAAGCATATTTCAGAATATCTGATCACACAATAGAAGCAAGCCACAGCTTGGGGCCTGAGCTGGGAGAGCCAGAGCTGCCATCAACACCGTGGAAAAATAACAGAGAAAAAGAGACTAAATTCCTCTTAGAAAATTAAGTTCTCCCCTGCTATTCAGTGTCATCCCACCAAGTTGACTTGGTCCTTCGAAGAGAAATAGATGGAGGTACTAGCTGGGAAAGGGAAGGTGGAAGAACAGTTTATGAAGGCCTACGCGTTACATTCTCCCACACTGGAAAAGAAGTCTTTACTTTCAGCTTTCCCCTGTCTTCGCTGTTGCAGTTTATCTTCATCTCAACTTTATTCTGCCTCCCCCTGCATATTCTTTCAGTTTTCCTCCTCTTATTTTTACACTTACTCCTTCCTCCTCTTCCTTCTTTTTCTATTTACTGAGCTTCTCTTATTAACCCCAAACAACAGTAATGAAACAATCAAGCAACCACCTGCCTCATCATTAGGTCAAAAGCACTTTGGGGGAGAGATCAGCCCTTACTTTGTGGTAAAACACTCATCTCAACAGACTTATCTTGTTGACTTCCATTGAACACCATTAAACAAGTCAATGAGCAAACATACATGCATACATGTGTATTTATAGATTAAATACTACTTAGCTTTCCATAAACCTCAGAATATTTAGCTGTATTTTTAGCCAATGCTGTTTTTAAAGACAGTAATTCTGTTTGGAATTGGACTGGTGATGCACAAAACTGAGTGGTCACACGATGCAAAATGTTTTGCCCTTATTTTTATTAAGCCAGGTGGCTTCTTAAACAGAAAACCAGCTTACATTCAGCTTCAGGATAACATTTCTCCATAGATCCCCTGGGAATTCCCACTCCACTTTTGAAATAAACAATTTAACTTATTGTAAGGAGCAGAACGCCCAACAGCAGCAGCATCCTATGGGCAATACCTCTGGTGCTCTAAAAATACACGCTTCAAAATCAGTAATTGAGAAATTTAGATTTATATAGAAGTTTTCCTAAGAACAGCATAGGACAGTATTACTAAGGTATAGCATGTTCACAAAGCAATAACACTGATAACATGAGACAAACTTTTCTGAAAGAAACGAGCAGCATAATGGAAAAGTGCATACTTGATCATGTATACTTGAAAGCCACTATATAAAGTAATTTGGAGTAATTAAAGATAACAACCTCTGACAGCTGTGCTGCTGTGTAAAAGGAAAGAGAGAGAACACTGCCTGGATTTTGCCCCCGCCACCCCCCTGGATATATAAGCTTTATTTCTCTCTGGATTTAAAACAGAAAAAGGCTTGTAATTTTTTTTGGCTTTGTTTCACTGTAGGAAAGAGTCTTACAGAGCAGCAGATCTACCGCTTCCTTTGGTTGGATGACATGGGACAGCACAGGCTTGGGGCAGTGCTGGGGACACGTGCACAGACTGAAGAGCCACTGGGCACCGAGTGTCACCCGGCACAGCCGACACACTTTTTTCATCCTGAACCACGGTGTCCAACTTTAATAAGCATTCACTTAAAAATCAGTCTACAAGCATTTTAAACGCTTCCTTCTCCCTCTCCCATGGGAGGCTCGAGAAACTAAGTCTGGACTTTTCCCAACTGTTATCACAAGAAAAAAGCAATTTTTTCATGGGAGCTACTCTCTCCATTGCAGGAACAAAAAAAGCTGAGGTATTTTGGTTTAGATCCTAACAGCTCATGAAAGCTGTATTTTCTTAGCTCTCTCCTCTATCCTTCATCTCTTCCTATATGCCTGAAGAGGACCTTTGTGATCCCGACTGAATCACTTGCACTGACACTCCCATTAGCCTGACATACTCCCTACACAGACAAAATGGAGATGGTGGAAATTAAGAGCTAAAAAGAACAAGATTTGGAAAAAGAAAAGACCCAACAAGTCAATATGCCACCTTTCTTCCACCTTCTCACGCAAGCCAAATAATTCTGAATGCATCAGAGCCTCCTTGCCAGCCTACTGAGCTGTGATGGATTCGGTTCTCTTAGAAGTGGCCAATAAAGTAACAACATTGAAAATAAGCTTAACATCTTTTTTAAACTTTAAAAAAAAAATCTTTTTCTTTTGAGTTTCAAATACCAGTAATACCTCAGACTTGGAGAATGCACTCTACTTGCATGATAATGACCATAATTAGTGCGAGCAATCATTTACTGTCAGAAACTAATATCTCCAACCAAGTATATTAAATTCAATATATTTTCATTAGTTATAATAGACAGAGACTTGGCTTTTAACTGACATTAAAATATATTCGTTGTTATTACTAGCACTATACAAGATAATGGAAAAGTGGGTAGGGAGAAATGGAAGATTTTAAAAACACCATGAAAGGAAGGTCTCAGTTTTCTATGTAAAAAACTGCCCAAAAGCAGTGTAAATCACCTCTCAATCTGACAAGCCCTCTGCATTTTTAATCAGGCCTCCTATTAGCTATTACAGAATGTACAAGGAGCTTGAATATACTGTAAGCCAGAAGACTTACGTTTTAATGAAAAAAATTTATATTCAGCAGCTTACATAAGTAAATTTACTTCAAAGAATTCTCATGTACTATGATTTTAAAATGAGGTGAAAATAATAAAAAGCCAAATTCTTTTGTGACTTGGACCCAGTAAGCTCCAAAGCCATAAATAAAAGCATACCTCAACCCAAAGCACGAGTTCTTTGGCACTCCTAATAAAGACCTGCTGGAAGAAGCGCCGCATTGCTTCCTCAGAGCATGCAACATTTCATCTGTATTATTCCCCCTGCAAGAAGCCATTTCTGTATAGATCTATTCTCTCTAAAGAACTGAAGAATTAGCCATTTATATTTTCCAACTACCATTCAGAGTATTTATCTTCTCATGTGATATGATATTACATAGTAATGCAATTATTGGAAATTAATTATATGAAATGGCTCCTATGAGAATTACTCCATGCATCACATATTTAATTATGAATATTTTTGTAGTGCCACTAAATATGGAAGATACTCTGTGTATGCTGATATATTTCAGATAATAATCCCCTGCCACAAACCATTTCTTTCTAAAAATCTCTTTATAAAGACAACTCTGTGCTTAAAGTGTTTCAGCTCACTTCCATTACACCACATAATGATTGCATGCAGAAAGAAAACTACAGAATTAAGGGCATAACAACACACTTAACTCTGCTGGAGTGGTTTGTGTTGTTGGTTTTTGTTTTGTTCTTTTTTTAAATTAACACTTGTTATATTCCATGATTTGTTGAGAACTCTAAGTACAGTATGAAAAAGCTGATGAATCTGCATAACTGCATTGAACTAGATTATATATAATTTACTTTCACTACTATATCAGAAAACAATAAACAGTACCTGCCAAAAATAAATCAATCACCATTTGTTATTTTTAGTATATATTCTTCACCTTATCTTTTGCTCACTAAACTCAAGCCGTCTTACTACAGCATCCAAACCAATTCAAGCTTAAGTTTCCTCAGCAAAAGTAACAGCAGAAAAACACACTGAAGAACACATTCACAAAGTATTATGTACAAAAGGCTTCTCACGTGACTTTCTTGAAAAGCAGTTTTCCCTTGGCATGGTAACTGGTAGCAGTAGTAGGTACAAATATCCAGTTAGTACATGGGAACACAGAGAAGAGGGGCCTCTAAAAATCTGCTAGTTCAAGGACAGTATCAAATAAACCCTTTCATAAACTTTTCAAGTTCCATCTTCACCCCCTCCCCAGTACCCCAAAGTCAACACTAGAACCTGATTTTCTAAGTCTTTTCCAGGTTCAGACAAACAGGGCCAGCTCACGCGACCATCAGCATTTCTCTTCCATCTCCCTACCTGATGTACGTCCATCCTGTACTGAGGGATAGCTCTACATTTCTCCGAGCAAGCAACGCTCTCTCTCCTCCAACAGTCCAACAACTCTTTACCTATCACAGAGAGATCTCTCTGGAAGGCAGAGGATCAGAATCACGCATGATATTCCAGGAGCTCACCTGTCCCGTTGCTCTCTGAGGCACCGCAGCCTGCTCTTGTCTTTTTTCCACAGCTGCACAGTATCAGGTGCTGATCACCATCTTCTCCTCAGCTAATCACCTGTGAAGCTAGCAGGCCCAGGTCCTTTCTCCCTACCACTCCTTCCAAGCAGTCCACTCCCCACAAAATGGCGGCAGCTTTTATTATTCCCGCATTCCACAAAAGACTCATTTCCCCCCTTTATCTCTTCTTACTCGCACAACTGCAGAACTCTGTAACAGATTTTGCCAAGTCACCCCCATATTTAGCTTGTCTCATGTAACTCATGATACTCCCAGGCTCCTGCACACACCTTCCAAAACTTCCAGGGACTTCAGCTGCATCGATATCATGCAAAGGGGTTATAAGCCCAAAATAACAAAATAAAATCTCTTTTTTCCCCTGACTTCTTTTCTATTAATGGAAAAAACCTGTGATAAATACAAAATAGCCTCAGTACTCTCTGATTTCACAAGATCCTCTAAGCCATTCTTTTAATCGTTGCACATAAGGAGAAAACCTTATTGCTGATTTTTTAAGATCTATTTTTAAAGAAACACTGAAGAGGAGGCCATTTAATTACCTTAAAAAGTGGGACTTCCATCATCAAACCCTTAAAATTCTTCACAACTGTTCTTCCCTCGTAAGAATGGCAGAGATTGTACTAACTGAACGCTCATGCAATGAAGAAATCAAACTTCTTTACATCCTAGTAGTTAAACCACCTTCCTCTAAATTAGTCAAACTGAAAAATGGTCAAGCTCAAAAAGGAAGGACTTCCATCATCGTGAATGTAACATGATAAACTATGGTGTATCTCCAGTCTCAGAACAATGTCCCAGTCAGATGCATTTCTGGGGCAAACCAAAACCAGCCCCCAAAATAACAATGTTAGGGCCACAAATGAAGTAAAAAGAGACCTGGGCCACCACTCAGGAGGGTGCTGGTTTGGACATGGACCAGACTGTACCTGTGGACCCAAGAAAGTAGCCCACAGAGAGAGTACGAAGCCACGGTGCCCAGTGCAGATACTGCATTCTGCAACAGTAATGTTGAAAAACAGTCCACAGTTCTTTTCTGAAAAGCAATTCTTCATACCACCTCCTTCTTTTGGATCAATCGCCTCCTTTGGGTATGGGGAGCCCACCGTTAACAAAATATCCCTACTCAAAAAACATCTGAATGTGAAGTTAAGCAGAGACATGCTTACATGCTGTTGCTGACTGGAAGCCATTGCTCAATTTAGCAAAGCAATTAAATACACGTTTATTCAGAAGTGAACTTATATTCAAACCATCTGAACCTTCCTTATGCTTATTGTTAAGCAGATTCTAAAGAAGTTGGCTGAAAGAAGTCATATGGATCTGATTTTTTAAATTATTTATGAGCAAATGCGTAGGGCTAACTGTCAAAACAAAGGAAACAAATATGTCACATGTAAATAAATCTAAACTGTCCCTGATTTGCAAAATCTTTGCAGTTTTTTCATTTCTGAACGTAACAAAATTCAAATCACGAGCCAGGATGATGATGCTTCACATGAACATCGAGATCATCTTTTGTCATTCACAAAGTTGTCATCTACATAAGATTTTATTTTCAATCTACTAAGGATTTTGCTATACCCCAAGTAGTACATTCATTGTGCAATACCACCAGGTGGCAATTTGAAACACTAATGTTTGGATCTTCATCAGGTGCACATTATCATTCTACAATCAAATTACACTGAAAATTCTTCGCACCAGAAACAAATCAGCTACTTACTGCTAGAAGTAGTAACTAAAAAAATCTGTATTTCTACTTTAGACAACATTTTCTATACAATAACTTTTATTACTTCATTACCATTTGTGAAAGTTTCTTACTAATACAGCAAAATGGGTGCAAAAAATATTCAAAATATTTTATATATGGAGAGTTTGAAAGACAAGGAACCCAGTTTGAATCTAATCTAACAGAAAATGGATTTTGCTACTAAAAAATCATTCAACTTACAGATTCATAGAATCATAGAATAGTTTGGGTTGGAAGGGCCCTCTAAAGGTCATCTAGTCCAACCCCCCTGCCGTGGGCAGGGACATCTTCAACTAGATCAGGTCGCTCAGAGCCCTGTCCAACCTTACCTTGAATGTTTCCAGGGACGGGGCATCCACCACCTCTCTGGGCAACCTGTGCCAGTGCTTCACCATCCTCAGCATAAAAAATTTCTTCCTTATATCTAGTCTAAATATACCCTCTTTTGGTTTAAAACCATTCCCCCTTGTCCTGTTGCAACAGGCCCTGCTAAAAAGTTTGCCACCATCTTTCTTATAAGCCCCCTTTAAGTACTGATATTGGCTGCAATAAGGTCTCCCTGAAGCCTTCTCTTCTCTAGGCTGAACAACCCCAACTCTCTCAGCCTTTCTTCACAGGAGAGGTGTTCCATCCCCCTGATCATTTTCGTGGCCCTCTTCTGGACCCGCTCCAACAGGTCTGTGTCTTTCCTGTGCTGAGGGCTCCAGAGCTGGAGGCAGTACTCCAGGTGGGGTCTCACCAGAGCAGAGCCGAGGGGCAGAATCCCCTCCCTCGACCTGCTGGCCACGCTGCTTCTGATGCAGCCCAGGATACGAGTGGCCTCCTGGGCTGCGAGTGCCCATTGCTGGCTCATGTCCAGCTTTTCATCCACCAGTACCCCCAAGTCCTTCTCGGCAGGGCTGCTCTCAGTCCCTTCATCCCCCAGCCTGTCTTGATACCGGGGGTTGCCCCGACCCAGGTGCAGGACCTTGCACTTGGCCTTGTTGAATCTCATGAGGTTCACACAGGCCTACTTCTTGAGCTTGTCCAGGTCGCTCTGGATGGCATCCCGTCCCTCTGGCGTGTCGACCGCACCACTCAGCTTGGTGTCATCTGCAAACTTGCTGAGGGTGCACTCGATCCCACTGTCTATGTCATTGATGAAGATATTAAACAGTACCGGTCCCAATCTGGACCCCTGTGGGACGCCACTCGTCACCAACCTCCATCTGGACATTGAGCCGTTGACCACTACCCTCTGGATGCGACCATCCAACCAATTCCTCACCCACCAGACAGTCCACCCATTAAATCTATACCTCTCTGGTTTAGAGAGAAGGATGTTGTGGGGGACCCTGTCAAAGGCCTTACAGAGGTCCAGATAGACGACATCTGTAGCCCTTCCCATCTCCACTGATGTAGTCACCCCATCAGGGAAGGCCACTAGGTTAGTCAGGCAGGACTCGCCCTTGGTGAAGCCACGCTGGCTGTCTCCAATCACCTCCCTGTCCTCCATGTGCCTTATCATAGCTTCCAGGAGGATCTGTTCCATGATCTTCCCAGGCACAGAGGTGAGACTGACTGGCCTGTACATCCCCGGGTCTTCCTTTTTTCCCTTTTTAAAAATGGGGGTTATGGTTCCCCTTTTCCAGTCAGTGGGAACTTCACCAGCCTGCCACGACTTCTCAAATACGATGGATAGTGGCTTAGCAACTTCATCCACCAGTTCCCTCAGGACCCATGCATGGATCTCATCAGGTCCCATGGACTTGTGCACCTTCAGGTGCCTTAGATGGTTTCGAACCTGATCTTCTCCTACAGTGGGCCAGTCCCTGCCTTTGCCTTCTGCGGCTTGGGCGGTGAGGCTCGAGCACTTGCCAGTGAAGACTGAGGCAAAAAAGTCATTGAGTACCTCCGCCTTCTCCATATCCCGGGTAACCAGGTCTCCCATTTTGTTCCGGAGAGGGCGCACATATTTCCTCATCTTCCTTTTATCCCCGATGTACCTGTAGCCTCTTTTTTGAAGAAGATGTGGGGAAGCAGGATAAGGAGACCACTGTGGAAAATCTGTTTACAGTCCTACCCCCAGGTGTCTTTTTCTACCAAACAGAAATTATAAGAATTGCAAAGAAGTTGTGGGAGATAGAAGAAAGTATTGCTATTTGAGTGAAGTTTGAAAGCAGCATTGGTGGGGAATATGGGCACAGGAAAAAATTTAAGAAATCACTATGCTGCTTAAAGAAGTTAGGCTGGGTATGGGCATGAAGACCTGTCATAAAGGGAAGGAGTAGTGTAATTTTGCAGATTCTTTAGGTTGTAGATTGAATCAGTTTGGATAGAAAAGCTGGAGAGTTTAAAGAGACTTCTTAAGTCCCGAATATTTATTTGTAGAAAACTTTCTGTCATTTTCTTATCACAGATTTCAGGCCTGCTTTGTCTGTTATCAGGTAATTTTACAGTCTTAATGGCCTGAGTCAGTTGGAATCTTTAGTAACACTGATACAAAATTATAATATAACAATAACAGGCTCCTTGTTTTACTGTTACACTTCGTCTCAAAGGCAGAGAAAATGTATTCGCATTAGAAATTCCACTACATCAAGCAATAAAACACATAGGATTTACGCTGCATGACTCCTGAAATTAAAGACAGCTCTACAGGGAGGTCAGTTTTAAAAGAACTAAAAAAGGTAAGTTAAAAAACTTTCTTTACCCCCCTCCAAAAGCCCTTGTGGAAATTTAGTCAGGAGACTTATCCAGAGGACCATTAACTGGCATAAGCTGAGAGAAGATATTTAAGTTTGAGGCCTGGTCATCTTAATTGGGAGAAAGTGTTAAAAGTTAAGAAGCCAAAGTCACTTAAATTTAAAAAGCCCCAATAAATGTTAAATGTCAAATAGGGTCAAACACAATAGAGAGGACTCGGCCATCACCTGGCCTCTTCAAAAGCTTCTTTTAAATTCATTTATTGCACTTGTACTGCTAGAACAGACTGGAACCAGGGACTGCACTGAAAAAAAGGCTAGTTTGCATTCCCTTCCTTCCATGTCTTCACTCCACATGAAGGATGACCCTGAAATACTCCAAGCATTTGCACATGTGCAAGGCAGCCTGAGTGTGGGTCTTGAAACAGAAAATAAACAAACACAGCCAACCTTCTAGGGATTCCTAGTGAGCAGGGAGGGACAGGGGAGTCCCATGGCCCACTTTGATTTTGGGATGTCTGTGGCAGATCTTTGCATCTCTCCTTTAAAGTATTAAAAGCATCTTAAAAATATACAAGTTAACAACATGTGAAAACCTTTGTTATGCCGCATAAGCCCATGCCAGTCTCTTGAAAACCATCTATTGTCACTTTGATTTTACAAAGGCGTTTACAACTCTAGCAAGGGAAGACCAATTCTGTGGCTGTTAGCACCCCACCTGATGTCAGGGAAGTTCCTGCATCTTCATAACTCTCCCAACAACCCACCAGAGGAGACCACCAGCAATGCTGCTCATCCGTGACAAGGAAACCCAGAACAGTTTATTGAGCAAGCTCATGGGACTTTTCACTGCAGTATTTACACCCTGCTCTAGGCAAATCATTTCAAGCAAAATTTTCAAAGGCACAATGGATGCAGGGAGGAATCTTAAGAGGGAAAAACACAGGAAATTATCACCTAAAAATCCTCTGTCATGAACAGTCTCTCCCTTTATCTGTGCTTCTCCATCCAGAAAACAAGAATACTGCTAGTTGCTTAAGTATCTTTAATCTTTAACAATTAATGCATTATAGTGCCATTTAAGTGTTGCTAGAGATAAGTATAGGCCTTTGAAAGACAACAGAGTACGGCTGAATATGTGGAGACCAGATCAACCGATTCATTCAAAAAGGAATCATTGTGACCATGTAGTTTAAAGCTGGCAAAGCAAAAGCCCTAGAGAAGGCTGAGCAAATAAACCACAAAAATACTTGGACAAAAAGCAAAAACAGCGTGTGCAAGAGAGTACAGAGGCAAGCAAATGAATAGCATTAAGACAGATGCAGTTACTTTTCAAAGAAGTGAAAAAATGGAGAATAGGAAAGATAGGAGAAAAATTAAAAAGTAAATTAAGGCAAGAAAAATCAAATGTAAGGAAATGGATAAATTGTATTAGAGAACTGGGAAAAAAAATATAATGGAGAGAAATACAACCAAGCAAGCCATGCTGCAAACAGAATTAAGTATAAATGCGCTTCCATTTTGCTGAAGTTCCTGGCGGCAGAAACCCAGGGATTATTACCTTGAATCTAGGTGTGGGTAATACAGGAATGCAGTGAAATGCTCCAGCCTGAGTGATGCTGTCTACACATATGAGGGTAGAAGCTCTCCCTATGAAACTTTTGCTGCATCTGACTGAGGTTAGGAAGCGGCTTTACATCCAACCTGAAGTTAAAAGCAGGAAAGGCAAATGAGCTCTTCCGATTTTGAGATTTCTCTAACACACATCTCTTTCTGAGGCAGAAGCATAGCTATTAAAACCCAAGTCAGTTAACAGGCTGTTAATGACTCAGTAGAGTCTCTTTCATAAAAATTTTGGAGCAAAATGTTAAACGTTCATATTTAAGGAAGTAATCAAAAGATGAGTACTTTGTACTGGGACTGGAAGGAATGGCCTACCTTCCTTCATCCTTTCAGCCTCTCTTACAAGGAAATACGAGATCTATTTAATTCTTTAACCACCACAGATTTTCTGTGTGGATTTCTTGACAAACAACTGTGATGTCTTCTGAGATTATCTTCAAGTACCTATATATGCAAGGAAAATTTCTGTATTAGCCTCTGAGGTCTCTGAACTGTAGATTCTTTCATTTTATTCATCTTTATTAGACTGAAATTTTAAAGGAGTGTTACGACACTTCAGATTGCATAGCACAATTTGTGTTACGTGAGTCAGGAAGCCATGCAGGGAACTTTTGTATAGAGCCACAGTGGGCCAGTGCTGAATATTACCTGAATTTTGGCACCTTTTGGCTGGTTGGCATGCCTAAGGGAGCAATGGCACACTTTAACCCCTGGATGCTGGCTTACTTCGGATCCTTACACAGTTCGCCCACGTAACCAACATTTCGTTTAGCATACTTCAGTTGATAGCACACTTCAGTTTATAGAGAGGCTAACTGCATTAGGATATTCAAGCTATCTGCCACAAGACATGTAGGTCACAGAAACACAGTGTCAGATAAAAGAAGCTAAGCCTGATCTCTCTTTCGTCTCACAGATTACAAGCTATTCCAGAGTCTAAAAGAAGATGTGTAAATCCTAATTATTCAGGACTGCCAGGAGTATCAGTTTCTTGCACAAAGGAACACCTGGCACAAAAACAAACCTGAACAAGTCTGATGTGAATATTTTTTTAGAGGACTTCCTGGGGAATGTCTTCCCTTCCCAGCTAGTACCTTCCCCACCCTTCCTTCCAGTGTGATGGGAAGCTTAGAATCATGTTTAAATCATAATTTAATTAAGATGATCGACTAAAATAATTTCCTACAGAAAGCTATTCTCCAGCCTGTACATGGCTTAAAACTCGATCCTTTTACTCACAGACAGGGTCCCCTCAATGGTGATTCAGACATCCACCATACTGATTCTCCTGCCATATATAGGCATACCTAGAAGCAATGCAAAGGTTCAAGCTTGTGCAAAATGTGGCCGCTCAGAAACATCCACTAGCATTTCTCCAACTAGAAGGGACTTATTTGTTTCACAGTCCCTCATGGATATTATCTTATGCTCCTAGTAGATTCCAGCCCACGTCTATTCAAGCTGAAAACCTCGATCCTGTTCTCCAGGGCCATTCAACAGAAGAAGTCCTACCTATATCCATCAGGGATAATACATCCCTTTCTACATGCCAGGCTGCTGCACTCCTTGGGGACCGTGCAGTCGGTAAAGCCCATGGATGACTGCACGTACCATTCTTGTTCGGAAGGATTTGTCAAATGAATTTTTTGAGCCTGACCACCTTCGCAGCTTTCCTATCCAAAAGAACACTTGCACAATATGTGGCACGTACAAAATTATTATTCCCCAAGCTTGGATTTCCTTACCTAGGGGATAGACTCTGCCTCAAATCCTAATAGCAAGTGAGAAAATGTAATTTCCTTAAATAATACTTAAATACTGTTTTGCTAAGAGTAAAAGAAAATTGCAATATTCTAAGTTAGATTAAAACAATCAACCTATTTATATATTTACTTTACAGAAAAAGCTTCTAACTTACGTGGCTCTATTTCATGTGCCTGGATATACAAATCTAAAAGACCTTGACATAAAAAGTTCATTTCCAAGAAAACATTATTTACCAAACAATAGAAGCTGCTAAATTCAAAGGGAACATCAACTACACGATTGGCTTAAATACACTATGCAATTTCCCTTCCTAAATTCTGGCTTGAATACTGTTTGACATATTTCCAGCAAAACGCAACAAAATTAATTCTCTACTTGTGCCCTGTACAAGCTATGTGATTTACTTAGAGGAAATAAAAGTTTTCACAAAGTGTTTGATAATGGACCACCTTCATCAATCACTATGGCATTCCCCTCCTGTGACTTCCTGCGAAGTCTCTGAATGATCCTGCTTCCGCTCCGTCCAAAAGGCAACATGAGTTTTGTTTAACCTCCCTAACCATAAAACACAGCTCTTCTGTTAATCTGTCATCTACTAATCAAGACTCCATCCGGAAGGGCCCTGAATATCCATTAGCAGCTGGAATGCTGCATTCAAATCCTGGTTCCTAGCAGAAAAATGACAGATTTTGGAACTATTACTGGTCTAGGATAATTCTTCTTCTGCAGATGCAGGTGCTTGTATGAGTAATTTTTAACAGTTGTAGTGCAAAATACAGCATAAATCCCAGAAGTGCTAATGTAGAACCCTCCCATCCGCTACTCTAATAGCAGAAGTTTCCAAAACACATCTCTCTATTAAAGCCAAAACTTTTCAAGAAGTATAAAGTGTATTTATAACAACGTATGTCTCTGGCATAACAGTTGAAAATATTGTACCCTTTAGTTACCAACACAATGAAAATATTGCTTTTGACAATGAAAATCAGCTTGTTTTCTGATGGTTACAGATAAAATATCGGGGGAAGCATGCTGCTGTTCCTATGTAAAATGACAGATGAACCTTAGTATGATAAATTATAGCTCAGCATGTGCTTAAACAAGAAGATTTACCCGTATTTTTTAGCAGAATAAAGTGGCATTTCTTAGGGTGGCTAGGCAACTACTATGTGTTCTCAAAATCTCTCTGTATTTCAGAAGTTTCTGAACGTTGGCACAAATTAATATATCTTATATAATCTTTATTACCAGCACCTTATTCATAAGGGACTAAATTTGCTCTATCCTGACACAGAACATGCAAAGTAGGTAGTGGGACAAGTTTTGCTCAATTCAGACTTTTTTCATCATCTGTCAAATGAATTCAGAACTTCTCTGCTCTCAGTGTTTTAAAGAGGGAACAATGACATTTTGCATAGAACTCAATCTCAAAATATCGTGTGCTTTCTACACATTTTAAACCCAGGTTTTGACAGTATCATTTTTTTCAAACCTGTTTCACATAGCTAACCTAACAGTTCATGCTACTTCACAATGGAGAAGCAGCTGGGAACAAACATATTTTACTACCTTACATAAATTACCATGAAATGATGGCATATGCTATAATGACATTGATGTATTAAATGTCTTTTAACTTCCAAAACATACAAAATCCACCCAAAACCCCCCACTCCCCCTCCCACATGCCTGCAATTTCATCAGCAGGTAACAGGCTGGAGTACAGAATATATAACAAAGCGCATGTAGTGACTACATTTCAGGAATTTTACCAATATGAAGATTTATGACTGTCACTTTACCCCAAAATTCTCCAACATCAAAGAGTGGCATTAAAGCATGAGTGATAGCCAAGACAACAGCTGTATGGATAAAATATGGTTTCTGTAACACCTACCCTCTTGATGTAAAAAGGTCAAGGGATGCTACTTTCATACTAAAGTGTTCTGGATGAGCACAAGTTCATCAGTAAAGCCCACCTTCAGGGTGTGAGTTTCTTAACAGTGACTGTTAACTGTGCAGAAAAAAGTATTTTAGGGGTGACACAGGGGAAAAAAAAAATCTGAGCTTGCCTTCACTGACGTTGTGAAGGTTAAATATTGGGAAAAGCTGCTGTCAAAAGTCCCTGCTCATTGGAATTCCACACATCAAATCCAGGAGCTTTCTGGAACTATGGAAACTTACTCCCGAATTCATAGACGAGCACACAATATCGCAGATGAAAGACTGCTGACTGCTGTGCAGTTAAAACTACTAATTTACTTTGCATATTCTCTTTCTGAGATCTCCTTGCAGCTGTTCATTGCAAATGATCCAAGGCAACATTCACATGCTTCAGACAAGCGTAGCAAATTTGAACTAAGGAAACACTTTTAGGAAGAGGTGAAAAAGGATCTGAACTCAAGAGAAAATTATGAACGCCTCCTGGTTCTAAAGCATTCAGAATGTATGCACTGATTTTGTAGTTTCTACAAAAGCTAAAGGTTTGTGCGTGAAACTTAAAATAAGAAGGATTAAAGGGTAAAGAAATTATGCTCTTGTTTTAGAAATAGGGGCAAATGTCAGCCAGTGAACTTAGACATGTTATTTTGTCCTTGCTGCATTTGCATTACACTGCTCAGAGTTCAAATTTACTTTGGGAAATAATCTTAGATATAGGTAAGTGCAGTTATGAAATGGTGAAACGACTACGGAATCTAGTCTAGAGAAAGAGGATTAAGAGAATTTTGATAAAAAGCCCGATTTAAAGGAATACAAGAGAGAGGGGAATGGGGACATTAGGAAGTCATCTGGGAGCACACTTTTTTTTGCAGCTTCTAGTCAAAGGCTTGGAGATCTCCATGCAGACACCTCTGTAAAACCGCACTGAGGCCCACCTGGGACCAGGGAACTCATTTTGTGAAATGGGACCGGGAAGCGGTCAAGTCAATGGAGAAGGACTTAGTGAACTACAGTAGGTAGACTTCACTGATCTACAACGGGTTGAAGGGTGCCATTTTCTGGCACTCCCTTGACCTCTGCACGTTCTGTTTGGATTGATAAATTAAAGTTTTGCTAACAGAGTTTTGTTTCATTTTGCTTTTGTGAGCTACAATTCAGAGACTCAAGAGGCAAAGTAATTAATAACTGAGATTCTAAGGCTTGAACTCCCTTTGAATTTTGCTCATTTCATACTGTATAATTTACCTTCTTTCCTCAAATAAAAACAGTTTGTGCCTTCTTGCTTCCAACTAATCCTGTCTGCCTGTTAACAGGAATGAAACGTGAAATGAAACATAGTGAGATGAATATTAGAGTTTGAAAATCTGGGCGTGCTTCAGGCAGAGTTTGATACTGATCATTTTATTTAAATATAATTCCTAGAAATCTTTAGAAGAAACAGCTGTTATTGTTAATGACAGGTCTTCCTTGACTAACCTGATCTCCTTCTATGACAAGGTGACTCAGTGGATGAAGGAGAGGCTGTGGATATTGTCTACCTAGACTTTAGTAAAGCCTTTGACACCGTTTCCCACAGCATTCTCCTGGAGAAACTGGCTGCTCCTGGCTTGGACGGGTATACCCTTCACTGGACAAAAAGCTGGCTGGACGGCCGGGCCCAAAGAATTGTGGTGAATGGAGTTAAATCCAGTTGGCAGCCGGTTACAAGTGGTGTTCGCCAGGGCTCGGTATTGGGGCCGGTTCTGTTTAATATCTTTATCAACGATCTGGACGAGGGGATCGAGCGCACCCTCAGTAAGTTTGCAGACGACACCAAGTTGGGCGGGAGTGTTGATCTGCTCGAGGGTAGGAAGGCTCTGCAGAGGGACCTGGACAGGCTGGATCGATGGGCCCAGGCCAATTGTATGAGGTTCAACAAGGCCAAGTGCCGGGTCCTGCACTTCGGCCACAACAACCCCATGCAGCGCTACAGGTTTGGGGAAGAGCGGCTGGAAAGCTGCCTGGCGGAAAAGGACCTGGGGGTGCTGGTCGACAGCCGGCTGAACATGAGCCGGCAGTGTGCCCAGGCGGCCAAGAAGGCCAATGGCATCCTGGCCTGTATCAGAAATAGTGTGGCCAGCAGGAGTAGGGAAGTGATCGTGCCCCTGTACTCGGCCCTGGTGAGGCCGCACCTCAAATACTGTGTTCAGTTTTGGGCCCCTCACTACAAGACAGACATTGAGGTGCTGGAGCACGTCCACAGAAGAGCAACAAAGCTGGTGAAGGGTCTGGAGAACAAGTCTTATGAGGAGCGGCTGAGGGAACTGGGGTTGTTTAGCTTGGAGGAAAGGAGGCTCAGGGGAGACCTTATCGCTCTCTACAACTCCCTGAAAGGAGGCTGTAGCGAGGTGGGTGTCGGTCTCTTCTCCCAAGTAACAAGCGATAGGATGAGAGGAAACGGCCTCAAGTTGCGCCAGGGGAGGTTTAGATTGGATATTAGGAAAAATTTTTTCACCGAAAGGATTGTCAAGCATTGGAACAGGCTGCCCAGGGCAGTGATTGAGTCACCATCCCTGGAGGTATTTAAAAGATGTGTAGATGAGGTGCTTAGGGACATGGTTTAGTGGTGGACTTGGCAGTGCTAGGTTAATGGTTGGACTTGATGATCTTAAAGGTCTTTTCCAACCTAAACGATTCTATGATTCCATGATTCTATGACACCTCACAAAAAAAAGACACATCTATGCCACCATATGCGTATACATGCTCCATAGCCTTCGTGCATGTCTCATGGTGAACACTTACTGACAGAAAGGCACTGATGCAATCAGCCATGCAGTTCTTTGTACAATATTTCTTTCCACTCTTTTCATAAGTCTCCCACTGTTATTTCAACCTGTCAAGTTTTCAGGGAAATGGTGTCAGCTGCAGTTCTTATGTTATAAGCAGACATGGTATGCACCCAGGTGCTCAAGTTTCCTTTCGTGTAAGTTAGTACCAGCTCAGTCTCTTTCTTCTGGCAAGAGTTACTGAGAGACATAATCCCCAGCTTCCCTAGTTCTTCACAACACCTCTCATAAAAAATTAACAACCTGATAACTTAAATCTACCCTTTTCTCACAGCTCCTTCCTTCTGGGCACCCTGGGTTACAGTGCCTCTCTCTCCAGCGACCAGGGCTGGATGACGTATGTAACATACAGCTTTGTAAAGAGGTCCTATGAACCTCTACTTTAGATATACTAAGAGATAAAAGAATCTAGAAAAAAATACACCAAACATCCCTCCATCCCAAAGCCTCACTTTCTTCACTTCTGAATGCCTTCTGGAATTTAGCAGAACCCTCTGTGATGTCCTTTGGCACGCGGTTTTCCTTCTACCTAATGCTGTCCCTCTGTCCTCCAGCCAGAGAGCTCTGTCTCTCCAAATACTTCTGAACTATTTTGATTCTACCACTAATCCTGGTTTCTTTGCTTTGCTCCTGTCTAAATTCCCTTTCTTCTCAAGACTCCCAGCTCTGCAGGGGAAGAGGACATGGGAATCTCAGGTTTTAAGCAGAGCCCACGTTTTCTTTTGTTCTAAGTAAATTATTACCAGCAATTGAGAAGACATCTGATAACAGTAAACGGATCAGAGGCTGACAGCTTGGCCCTGCTCTCTGAATGAGCTGCTAACCACTGAACTCAGTTAAAAAGCAGTCATTCAGTCCAAATTAATTATATACAAGGCAAGGAGCAAAGAGGAGAGTGATCTACTGGGAGCTCCTGAAGGAAGCTTGGCTGACCCGAAAAGCAGCACTTGGTAAATTTTCCTCTGCCCTTGCCCTTTCTTTCTGGCCAGGCCATAATTGCCAATGTAGCAATGCAACTAAATGCTAAGTGCCTGATCAGTGCCATTGTAAATACCTAAGGGAGAGGGAAGATACAGGTTTCTAACACTTGTTCCCGTGTTCATTTGCCCAGAAGCAGCAGCCCTACCCTCTCTGTGTAAAATCATCCTATAAAAACAAAATTCCAACCTTTTAAACACCACTCTCTAAAATAAACAATTCTATGCAAAACAAACATGGCCTCAAAGAGGCCAATGGATAAAAGGAGGCAACATGGGATAATTGATTCTTTCAGACTTTCATGATACTCTGCTATTGCTTCTGTACCTACAAGTGATATTGTTCAAATTTACACAAAAGCTAACACTGTAGGCTAGCTCCCCGCCCAGCAGATGCTATAAGATACACAGAAGACTTATTTTTGTGTTGTTTTTCATATCCACCTTTTAAAAATAATCCTCTTAAATCTCACAAATCTTATAGAGATATCAGGTCATTATACAGTGAGGCCACTGCCTATTGAAAATATGATTCATTCACAATGTCAAACAAACCCCTGCTCTCTTATAAAATTCAAAAAAAGAAGAAAAAGAGGTACACTACGAGCTCCCACCACCACCACCATAACACACAACCTGTTTTCTCTGTACCCGTCATGTAGGCTGTGAAGTCATTGGACAGGACATAGTTTTGCATCCACCTCTTGCACAGCCCCCTGTATATTGTAGGCACACATCAAAAACCATCTAATTATTTGTAATAATTTATTAACAACAGATAGTTAATTGCAGATGCCCAATCTCTCTCCATCATTTGGCCCCGGGGGAAAATTCTCAGAGAGAAACCTAGCCACTCTCCAACAGCTGCAAAAGCTGCCAAAAAGAGGTATTTCCGGTGATTCATAAATTTCTGAAGTTTTGATGTGTTTTCCTGTGCTAACTGCTCTTTTGCTTAGCAGATCATCTTTACTTTCCCTCCCTGCCTCTACCCTTCAATTCAGTTTCATTGGTTATTCATTTCTCCCTTTTCAGTGTCACATTTCCTTTCAAATATCTTGCATCTTCATAATCAATTTTTCTTCTCCCTTTCTCTTGTCTCTCCCATATTCAACCTGGAACTAGTCTGATATTTGCTGATATCAACTGTTCATAGATTTTACCACAAACTTCTACCGATACCATTCACCGCTGGCTACTACAGGAGATTATAAACCCGTCCCCATGTGTTTCTACATTACCAAACAAAGCTGGTCTTTAGGCATTACCAAAATAAACAGTATTAGCAACAATTAAATCTGCCTGATTAAAATCCCACTACATATGGTTACACCATAGATTTGCTTAAATCATACATGCAAAAGAGCATATAAATTTTCATTACTTTTACTGATTTAAAGCCTTACACTTTTTAAAATGCCATTGAGGGAAAAAAACCCACAAACACATTTCTGAGGTTAAATACTACAGTTAAAGTAAACCAGGCTTAAACTAAAAAGTTGGCATTTTCAAGGTCTGCAAATAGGATTAGTTCTACGCAGTCTGTATAAACATTAATAAGTGGAGCTCCATTCGGATCTAATGTAAGATGTATGCATCTGTGAGTCACGTAAGCACCGGCGTGAACTCTCTTTAATTTGCAACTAGAAGGTCTGGAGGTTGAAAGAGGTAAAATAACTCAACAGAAAGGTTCACTAGGACATAGATTAGGATCTTACACTTTCAAACCTCTGTTTCTGTTGGCTGCAGCTTTGTCTGATCACTGCTGAGCTTGAGCACTCACCCACTTTACATTTTTAGCACTCTAAAGATATAAAAAATGGAGTTCTTTATTCAAGTTGCTTCTCAGCCTAGCACATCCTAAGCAGCAGGTTTCTGGGCTAGGATATTTCTCCCTCCCCACCTACTCCCAACCCCCACCAGTGCTGAAAAATGACATGACAGTAATGAATTAAATGATACTCTCGTTCAACTGTTCCTATTTTTCAGTACTATAGTTCTACTTCTGAGTAGTCCTGACTAATGTTTTCTGCAATTCCCCGCTGATACTCTGTGGAATGTTATCCTGCTGTAAGCTACTTGTACAAGGAGCCTTTGCTCCTCTGCGCAAGGCATTGGCATGATAGGTCACTGGACGCTGGGAAGAAGGCAGTTCTTGGTGGAGAGCTTTGCCTTTCCTATCTCGCTGAAGGACATTGCAGAGTGGATGCATTTCAGACACATCTCTGCGCCTTAGCACAGCAAAGCAGAGATAAAAATCAAGAACAAGAAAAGTTTCTTTTGGATTTTGGGTTTGTTTGTCTGGGTCTTTGGCTTTTTTCATGCTAACCAATGAGAAAACGTGCAGTAAGGATCAGAATCCCATCTCCTGGTTTCAGTATGGTTCCCGTGCTGCCCCTTGGGCAGCCTAATACCACCATGCTTTCCACGTGAGGCAAAATGCAAGGCTGCAGTCTAGACTTATAGCAATGACACTCCTGATGAGTATAAGAGCAAAAGAAATGAACTATAAAAACTGAAAAATAAAACTTAACATTTTCTCAGTTGTGTGTACAGCCATGCTTAGCGGAAGAAGTTTATAAAAGAAAAGTCTAAATGTAGCCTGCAATAGATAATGTGAAAATTGACAAAGAGATGCTAGCAATATACCATCAAATCTTTTGCCAAAGCAAATGAAAAAGTCACCCGGGCAGATAACATCTGGATATGTGCAATCTCAATTTAGTCAAAATCCCAATGTAAACAAGTCCACTGATAGCAGAAGGGTAGTTAAACATTCCACTAGCTTTGGATAATTGAAACCATCTTCCTTTTCTAAAAAAATAACAAACCTTTCAATTATCAAACTCTGAGGAAGAAACTGACAGCTATTGGAAGGATTCCATTAAAATTTCAGTTTTTCACTTTGCAGGCAAACATGTCTACAAACAATGTTTTTGTTTATACAGGTTAGAAATTGCCATAGCTCTCAAACGGCTTAATACTTGTAAATACTAGTAATATACAGTATATGGATTTTATATAATATAAACACAATATATTTTGATCTGATTTATTAGACTTAGACAGAGATACATGTTCTGCTAATTCTAGAATGGTATTATTATTCCCAATGATATCAATATTAAAAGAAAATTTGAAAGAAAATGTATTTGTAGCTGTGTAACATGGAGTTTCTTTAACGTGCTCACACCACTCTGCAAGAATCCTAAAAAAATGGTAGCAGTCACTCTGGGAATGGTAACAATGCAGCAAGGGAATTCAGTCTCAAACAGATTTCATTTAAAGGCTGTGTAGGATCAGTGGAAATGTATCATATTACACCAACCTAATTATATATTGCAATAGTCATTCAGTCAACCCCTATGTCAACTTACTGCGTTAGTATATTATCACTGGTAATGAAGTTTTGACAGTAATCTGAAACATCTGCAACAAGTACCATCAAAGCCATTGAATACAGAATAGCATTAAGAAAATACTTCTTTTTTCCAGGGCTAACAACTTAATATAGTTCTGGGGTAAATGTCACATTAGAAATAACTGTAATCATATATGAATCAACTTTCATGCCTATTGCTTGAATGGGCATGAAATGTAATAATCTATACATTCTAGCAGCACCCAAGCAATTTTTATGGAACAAAGCTGAAGCCTATACAGCAGGTCAAAGTCAAACGCTGAAGAGCACTAACAAGGTTAGGAAGCACTAGGGGGTTACGAGGAGAAAAAAAATTCCACTAAGTTCCATTGCAAAAGATAACAATTAAAAGGAAAAAATATCATCCATGTGTGCCCCAGCAAATCCTAATGGCAACTGCCTAATTAAAAAATAAATTCTAAAAATTCTAAAATTCTGTGTTCCTGTAGCTAACAAAGCTAAAAAGCTCATTTTTTAAAATAGGTCAAGTCTCTCATCTCCACGTAACAGTGACAGAGGCAAGTATTAAACGGGTTGATTTAAAAAGAAAGGGATTATCAGAACACTTATTTGCACACAGTTATGCAGAAAAAATCACCTCAAATGAAATTCAACAGAGCTACGTTACGTTGAGTAGAATACACAAGTAAACCTGAAAAACAACAGAGACAACTTGAAAATAAGCTATGAAGTTTCCAAAAAAAGAAATCAAAGAGAAAAACGCATATTTAAAAGGTTAAAACATGCAATAACTGAAAAGCTTGCTCACCAAAAACTCTCTCGTTTACATGAAAATAAAAATGTTACATGGTGCATGCAATGTTCATTGAAAACTTCATTTTGAGATATACCACATCCTGACTGAGAGGTCAACTGACTTACTCGACTCTCGTGTACTGCAGAAGGTAAAACAAATATGAACTAGCTTTCGGGTTACGGCTGGGGATGAATTTCAAAATATGGAACCCCTGAATTGATTTGCACAGTAAAAATCACATTCCAGTGCCATTTAATAATGAAGGAATCTGGAAGAGATTATCTGACTTTTCTTGAGCACACCATGCCCAAGTATCTGTAGACAACATTGTCATAAGTGCAAAGATACAGGGATTTAACTTTCAACACAGTCACCGAGACGGCCTCAGCATTAACCATTTTGAAGGTGCTATTCTATTGCCTTGCACTTTGTATAAACACAGCCTGCACACATTCTGTATTACTGTATCAATTAGATATGGGTGTGTTAACAGTGCTGCATTAGACATGAATGACATAGTTCCATCAATCTAAGTCTTTGTGCTTACCTCCCATTTTTCTATTTTTCTCTAACGTTGGGATGCTTAAATATTATCACTCTAACCACAAATGGATACACGGAAAGAGGTCTCAAAATGTATGTTTCAATCATTCATACTCCTGCTACATTTTGGCAAGGTATGACTCATCAGCTGCCATGTATCATGGCTACAGTTGGTGAATGTTTTGGTAATTTAAAGCAACTTTTCTTCTACTGACGAAAATAAAACTCATTCTGAAGTTATTTGATTGTCCAAAATTGTACTGTCCATTAAAAAGGAATGACTTGTTTCTGCTGGAACGTAAGTTTCCAAATAGAAAAACTGAAACTGAAAACAGTAGCTCAGAATTATCTGATTAGTAGACCTATCGATCTCCTGAATCAAGTTTTGAGAAAGAGAACATGTGCAGAGTCCTTGCTTTTTTCAGATATTACAATTCAAATCTTTAAATTACATTAGTGTGTGTATTCATTCTTAGTTTCATGTAAATACAAAGGCATGCTGGGGTAGTTAACCTGCTGCATCGTGTCGTAATTCAGCCAGCCAACAAAGACTTTCATTCAAGCAGCACCCACAAAATAGCACTGAAGTGTGCCCCTCTAGGGCTCCATCTTCGGAAAGCGTCCTCTTTTGAATGTACATTGTGAAAAAAATACTTCATAACTTCACCCAAACAGCATGCTTCCAGCTTAGAGATTCAACACTCCAGAACTGGAACTTCAGATCTCACCAGTGGACACTCCTCTCCTCCCTCCCCGAATTCTTCCAGGAAAAAACAAAACGAAACACATGTCATATCTGAGATACATCAGTCTGGAGGATATGCATGTACCACAGAACTCATTAACATGTCTATGATATTCCTCAACAGTTGCACTGCTCCACTGCAGAAATAACATTTCTGGAAGGTATTTATACTATGTTAAACTTGGATCCCCTGAGCAATGCATTGAAGGTAATCACCGGTACATCTGTTTCTGTCATATTTAAATTCATAGCCTAATTCAATTGCAAATAATTAGCTATTTATCACCATGAAGTTCACATTATAAAATTAGAAAGGGCCAACATGATCCTAACCATTTAACAAAAGATACAGGCCTTAAAAGGAGGAAAGGGGAGAAAACAAAATAAACCCTAGCAATCAATCCCCCAGTAAATCAAGCACAATCAGTTCTGCTTGCCCATCATAGCCCTGCACAACCCAAATGCCTTTGTTTTTTTCACAGACTTACAGAATATATTGCCATACATATCAGTTAAGTCCATCTTTCATTTTTATAGCCTGAAGAGGAGAATTATTTAGTCAAAATAACATGAGTACACAGCTCTTGTAATACTGTTGTGACCTCGGTTTCTAACACCTACTTTGGAACGTTACTATAACTCAAGAACTTTTTTCACTTGCAAGGACATCTTAATTATCCCACCCATGACACGAATGCTTTTGGAAGATAAAGTCTGTAATTAACTTGTTGCCAAACAATATGTTTACTGTCCCTGAAGGTCAGTTCTCGTATAAAGACATAAGGACACTTAACTTTGGGAGATGTGTAGTGTAACTGCCGTCAAACATTAACCAAGTGGTCACCCATTATCAATAGTGGCAGCAATGCAGAGTATGAAGATATTCCAAGCACCATAAAATGACTGCATTAAAATAAACCTCTACTGAGGCCTGCAACAAATAAGTGCAACTAGAGAGACAGTGCTTGACCCACTGTAACAGGATTTGTTAGGAATTCCACTTAATCTCAGTAGTCAGTCGGTATTGGGAGAATTTGCTCAAGACAGTCAAACAAGATTGCCTCTGTACTATAGAAATCTGTCTTTGCTGATTGCCCTTGTCAGGAGAAATCAAATTTTGAAACTGTTTTTAAAGATTTTACCAAAACAACTGTAAGGGCTCCTTGCCTTGTTTAGTTCTGAATTTACACTAGAAATTTGCACACACCAGTTTGACTAAGAAGTCTGTGATGTGCAAAGGGCAGTGGGAGGGTGGGGGGGTATGGGTATAACAAGAGGTTTCATTAGCCCTGCAAAGACATGAAGGGCAGCTTAGCACTCCTGGTACAATTCTTAGGCCTAAGGAGCTCCCTGTTCCAGGCAAATGAGAAGGTAACCATGTTTCATTAAAGATCTCCTTTAATATGTCAATTAGTTGTATACATGAGCTAGGAGAGGTACAAAGAGAAAAAAAAAGGACAAACAACGGAATTAAAAAAAAAAGGAAAATTATAATAAAGAAATATATGTAAATTACTTTTGTGGTGTTGTGCCCAGTGTTACTCAGTCTCTGACTCACATTCTCATCATCATTCTGTATTTCAACAGGAAACCTAACAGACACTTGGCCCTTATTTTGCCTTATGCTCTGCTTACAGTCAGAGACAGATGGAAGGAATGGAGGGCAAAGAAAAGCAGCTAAGAAAATCAAGGAGGAATAAAATAATCTTAGTCCAACAAGACATGCTCTTCTCATCCTAAGCTCGCAGCATGCACTCTTTCACATAGTAGAACAGGTAACAACTGAGAATGTGTCTTTCCTTCAAAGTGTTGGACAACATGGCAACTACTTGTGAAGAAATGGCATATGGAAGAACCTAAACATGGCAAACAGGCAAGAGTGAAAAAAGTAAACAGGAAAAAGAAATTCAGATGAGAAAAAAGGAAAAATAGAAATTATGAATATTCAAATAAGGGAGGGAAAAATTCAACTACAGAAGGGAAAATATTAAGAATTTAGAAAGGGAAAGAAATGAGAAATTAGGAATGCCAAAATCACTGAACATAAGAACTGGAGGAGGAAGGGGAGTCTGGAGGCATTCACATACAGGTGTGGCCATTAGCACTGCAGTGAACTAGTAAACAAAAAAGTTCTTTTGGTGTACTGCAGTCCATTAAAGAAGATACTTTGTATTTGTACCTTTCATGCAAAAGTAGTCGATTCACAGTCTCCGTTATTTGAAAAACTCACGTATGTCAGCACTTTAGATACTGGAATAGCTTGTTCATGTTGAAACACGGACTATTTGCTGTTTTTCCGTTGAGAATAGATTAGATTTCAAATTCCCTCACTTGGTTACCAAAAGCATTTCCATCAGCTGGAAACACTTTTCAATCCATCTTGCCAACTTTTGACCTATGCTAGTTTCTTTTGGAAGGTGAAACCAGTCAGGGTCAGGCATGGATAAGCAATTCTCCACTGAGAGCATGTCAAATAGACACACAGCCTTCCCCGAGCCAGAATGCAGCAAATGTGTATTTCTTGAGAACGGACACTTACTCAGAGCTGTTCATATGGAAGCAAATAACAAGAACCTATGTCAGTCTGCAGTTTCTCTTGTGGATGAGCGTGGGCATCACATGTGCTATTCATTTTCTGAAATAATATTGGAGAGTGCTGTTTATATGCTGCCTATAGACCATCTAATTTAAAGAATGTAGCATATTAAAGCAATTGAAAAAGGCATTTGTTTCTGCAGCACAAAATGAAGAGTCTGATTAGTGGACCAAATAATTGACATACTGTTACACTATACACATTTGCCTAAATACTATGGTATAATAAGCCATTATATGATAAGAGAAGACTTGAGCTAATCTCAGCCCACAAACATTCAATCTTATTCCTTCACTACTGTCAGTGATCCCCCTGAAGTGCCAGCCAGCTGCAAGTTGATTTTTGACTGAGCTCTCCCCTTTGTACGCAAAATGGAAGACAAAGATCTGTTGCTACGGCTGGCTGGCAGCTCACGGCACCTGATACCATAGCAGTATTATCTTTACAATACTGCAGATGGAAGTATACCTAAGTCCTTCCTCGCGTTCTTCCCATCATTCCCCTTCACCATCTGTCCACACTTTTAATTTTTTTTTAAAATAGGTCATCACAAGTCCAGCTCTGATGTCTCTTTAATTTCCCAGATGATCTGCTGACTTACTTGGGGTTTGCAGGAACGAAAGCTTCCTGCAGGCTGGTCGCACCCAGCAGAGAATACAGATGCCTTGTTGCAGCAGGAAGAAGAAAATCAGAGTTGAAGTCATTATCCCCTTCACCACCACCACTCTCCATCCTCTCTGACAGCATTCCCCCCCCTTACCTTCTTCTAGAGTGTCAAGTAAAATGAAAAGGTTAAACTTGAAAGCTTGTACATGGGCTTTGGGTTAGATACCTACTTTTTAAAAAAAAGCCCTACATACAGCAAAATATTTTTAAAATCACAGAAACATTAAGGTTCAAGGACTAAATTTGCTACCTTAGCTGAATTACATGCAAAGTCTAATACTGCTCCCCAGAGAAACTCTTAATACATGCTTCCCAAACTGACTATTGGAAGCCAACTGCAGAACCAAAATCTTCTTCCAGTATCCAACAACATGTCGCAGGTGCAAATCCCCACGCTTTGAAACACCATACTCCTTTACGTTGCTCTTCATGTAAAAATACAGGGATACTAAAACTGGAACAGGTAATTATTCTTCACTTCAATCTGGTCAAGGTTTCCCTTTTTATTTTCTATATTTAGCATCTCCCTGTTCAGTCCTCTTTCCCTCTTTCACATACCCACACTTCCTTTTCTTGCTCTAATGGAGGATATTTGGACAATCAAGCAGACAGTAAGAAGTACAGACACAGTGCTGTGAGACCCTCTAACTAAAAAGCCTGCTGTGAATCAGACCCGCTGGGATCATAGGCTACCACTCAATTTCACTCACAGCAAGAGCCACAGGTAAAGCTTCACGTGAAAAAAAAAGAGCGTTACTAAGTATTCAGCTTCCAGTGCTATGTGCCAGCAAATGTCCGCTGGATGATGGATTGCCCTGCAGACTCCCTCCACATGCAGTCACCCATGGCTCACCAGTGGTTTATTACCTCAGGCTGAAGCCTACTGAATGGACCAACTTTCAGAGTAGTTTATAAGTCTTTGCAAAACATCAGCTTTTAGGCTTTCAGTCTTTTACAGTTAATTCAGAGGTATAGGGTCAAAATACATGAGCCTTGGTTTTGCATTAACACCATAAACGATCAAAACAACCCGTTAGCTATGATTCACCTGTTTGTCTAGGAACAAGTAAATGTCAGTATTGTCAGGAAAGGGAAAAGTTTATGATTAAGCTCTGGCTATATTCATTCCTCATAATATCTGCTTGAAGATAGCACTCAAAGGCATTTTTGAAAGATTAAGCACTTGATTTTCCATCCACCTCATTGAGATAGTATTGCAGAGAATTCATACAAAATAACATTTCTGTGGAAACACATACCTTTACATTCAATATTGTTACATGAAACCATTTTGCAATTAGCTTAATTTTAAGGCGGAAAAATAATTCAACAGAAAATGACACAGGATGACCGGAATAAGCATAGAAAGCAATTGTGTGTAAACACATGTAGACATCAAGTCAACCATCTTCTACAACTCAATGGAAAGCTCATGTGCAGTTCTCGGTTGTCTTAACTGTTTCAAATACTGACAGTCTTAACATTTCTGCTGCATGAATTTTTGATCTCCCCTCAAAGAGAAACAAGGAAACCACCCAGTTTTCCAGCATGTACAGAGTAACTAAGCAATTCATAACATGATCCCACTGATAAAACCTCCAAATATGTCCTCCCCATCAGTGAAGATCACTGAGGGAACCCCACACTGAGAATCATTTTAGGATGCTTGATTTACATTATGTTCATCTTTATTTGTTCAAGTCATAGCATGGATAAAGTAGTAAACCAGGCAGGGCACAGTGCAGAGACCACCTTCCTGTCTCATGAGAAAAGGCTCTCAAATGAGGAAATCTCAATTAATGTCAAAAAATGCAATCTACGTTAATAATAACAATAATAAAATATTATACCTTTGGGTATTTTGAACATGGAATTAAGTCACTTATTTGAAGTATCACGTAACAGCTCTAGAAACAATAGGCACAGGCACTTCATTTATTTTTTTGATGTACGAATGAGTTTTGCATGTAGGTACCTAGTGTCTTGCGATGTCATGACTGCAGAACAACAGCAGACACTTATCAGCTCAGCCTTAATTAATTTACTCCTAAATGAATACCGCATTTAGAAGGAAATAAATTGTAATTTTATCCTGGAAGACCACTTCACACAAATGGGACAAACTGTTACCTTATCTGATTTGTATCTGTTCTCTAATCATGCAGAGACTTACTATAAGGGAATTAAAAATAATTCTGAAACTACCCAGCTGCTAGTCCACATAAATATTGCATCTTCCTCCCTGGACAAAATGGTTCTGAGGGAAATAGCTAAGTTGCTTAAGGCTTGTTTTTCTTACATCTCACATGGACATGCCTCAAACACTCATGTCACTGTTCCATCAAATTTTGAATCACCTATGTGGAAACATCTACAAGTTCAACCACGTTCCACTGCTGGTGTTCTGCTATTTTGGTGTTTTAATTACGTTACTTCACACAGCAGAACAAAGTTTGACATTAGTACTGAATCTCATAAATCGTCACTTTAACAAAATGCATTCCCTTGAGGAGAGATAATAAAGGCCATATGAAAGTCCCCATTTTAGCTTAAAACCTTCTCAAACAATCCTAATTGTTTTCAGAAAGTTTTCAGGCAGGATTATGCTCTGTCTGAGGCACAGAAGTGAGTTATATTTATACGTTAGGTCATTTTTGTTTTTTATTGTGGTGGAGGTTTTTTTTTAAAAAAATAATATAAGGAGTCAAAACAAAAAATGAAATGAAACGTGAATTCAACATTAATTCAACAGTACTCTGAATAAAGAGTCAACAGACTCTGGAATAAAAGCATGATAACATCGTGCTGGAGATGTACAGTTAACTTTGTGCTGGAGATATACAATCCTTATCATTTTTCTTTATCTCTTCAAAACATTTTACTAAGGAAATGGCCAATGCTATAATACAAAGACCAATGTACAGCACATAAACATCAAAAAAATAGTTTCACAATAATATCCAGTGATTCGGCATGTCAGAAGCTTACACAGACTTTACAAATACCAACGCTTATCATGTTGCAAGAAATTCCACTAAACTAATTTCTTAGAATGCTAATTGTTGCTTTTATAATGGCAAAATCAAGTCACCATAGGTATCACTCTCTAAAGGGAACCCAGCAATCTGGTCTAATTGTTAATTGACTAATGAAAGTTAATTTTTAAGTTGGGGCAGCAGAAATTTCGCACTTGCATGACATAATTTCTACAGTAACACGGGCTTATGCTTTGAATCTGACAGGGATGCACATGGACACAGACTGATATCAAACACTATGATAGCATCAGGCACACATAGTCATCTGCAAAGGTTCAGATGTTTCTCACAACGTCTTCTTAATAGAGCTGCAAAGAGAAGGTGTTTTAAGCGTGCAAGTCTTTAAAAAACTCTGTCCAACTCTTCCCATTGCTCTTGCCTATTCTTTCAATTTGTGTATCAAGAATATGCCACTGAGCCCCTCTCCAAGGATGAGCACGTCCCCTGCCAGCTGAAGAGCGGCCATAGCAATGGACGCTCAGTTTTGTAAACATATTCTCATGCATTATCTCAACACTCTGCATTCTCTCTTTCATGTTTTCAGCCTATTTACAAAGGTAAGACTTGGCTATTGCCAACCTCTATACTTTTCCCCCAATGCACTGCGAAAAGGATTTCTGCGTGCCAAAAATCAGCACAGCAAAATGCAGATCTTTTAAGTTTCTCCAAAGGCTGTCTCTGGAAGGCACAACGCATTAGTGCCCTTGGTTTCACCTAGACCACCTGATTTTAGGATACAGAATGACTCGAAGTGGGGGAGGTGGACAGGAATGAAGGCAGATAGATTCTACTACTTTTTTGCTAGAAAAAAGAAAGCTTGCAGTCCTGTTGCTATAGACAAGTGGCCCATGAATCCTCCCTTGCTCTGCCCCAGGAGACACTCTTCGAAAGAACTAGCATGTATGGGCTGACCTAGGGGTAATGAAGACACTTCTTGAATGCCGGCCTGTGTCACAGGTTTAAGTAGCCTGTGGGGTCCTGAGCTGCCCTTACCTCACCTGGGTGAATATAACTCACACTAAATTAATTTTCTCAGAGAGAGAAAAGAGAGAATCAATATTTATTCCAGGATCAAAATGCTTTTCGCTTAAAGAACTCAGCAGTCAAGAAAAATGAGGAGCAATCATTTTGTTCCCATGACAAACAAAAGCTTCCTTGCCAGTAGACACTGTATATTGACAATAACCTGTAAGCATCGTAGCACGCATAGTAATAAGGTGGTATTTTGCTGCAGTGGATTTCTACTTTGTAGACACTGTTTTTTCATTCTAAACAGACATTTTAAAGAATCAAAATATTGTATTTTCCATTAAATAGCAACATTAAAATAGTTACAATTGACAAACACCTAATTTCCCGCTCCTCCAGAACATCAGCTTTATTTAACATGTCCTAATTTAAATATTGAGGCCATGAATAATGACTAAGAAATCATCAACCAATTCAAAATGCAAGGAACAGGAAGCTTGGGGAGGGGGGGGGGTAGAAACTATTATTTTATTTTATGGCAATTAATTTGGTAGCGCACCAAGCTACCCTCAAAAATGACACTCCAAATTAACTTTCTTTTCATTAACCATGGCAGGTCAAATAATAAAACTGAAGGTGTTTTGGTAACAAGACTTAACTCAAAGACACTAATTTACAATGACACGGGTGCATCCTTTCTGTATTAACTCATACTTTGTAAGAAATTCTTGAAGGGTCAAATTCTTATGTCATCTAGAAATGATTTTGATCACCCTCTATCTGAACTGTATGCATTTTGCTTCTAATACAACTTCCGGTTTTCACCCTGTCCCGTCAACTTGGCATTTAGTGGCTTAATTCTGTTTCAAAAGATGTCATAAACCATGCTTGTCATCACCTGCTGCATTACATAGACCTCAGTGGTAACTATGTCACAGGCCAAATAGAACCAGCTTTTGTTAGCCACCCACTGATTGTGGCATGTATGAACAGTTCTGGACATGCAGTTTATAAAATGGCATAAGCTGGTATTTAATCAATCAAAAACGTCTGTTTTTGGCAGTTTTTCTCCACAGTTTTTGGCATATTTCTGAATACGTTTTAAACACTTGTGACAGCAGTGTTTCCTCAAAGATATCGAACGCATCTATTTCTTTCCAATGGTTTTTAATCAAACCAAATCAAATCCTACATGTACCATTTCACCACGATGCAGTATGTTTCGTCTCTTTTAGATTTTGTGGTTACTTCTGATTGCTGTTTTATCTCATTTTTCAGAAAAAAAGCACCTCTAAGAATGGTCAGTGAAAATAAACAGCAACAGTGATGCAGTAACTTGCTCTTCAACAAGGATGAGCCTGAGTGTAGGCTCACTGTATCCGGTAAGTACAAAGTAATGCCCAGTCCTGAAGGTGATAATCTGATGTTATAATACTGGACATTACAAAACGGATATTAATACGGATTGAGAAGACAGTAAAACCAAGAAAAAAATGCAGTCAGAAGTGCTATTTTATTTTATTTTTACAGGGGTTTTACTGAGGCTCAGGAAAACTCCTGAGCTGAAAATAGGTGGAGATTAAGAGAATACTTTGGAGAAGCATAATCTATGCTTGCTCTGTTCCCGCCCTTGCACTCATTTATGGTCATTAGGGGGCTTGTTGCTTTTTTTTTCTTTTTTTTTTCACACCATTCTAGAAACACAGCAATAGCCGGCTTCATGCATGGAGAGGATGGCGTAGGGTCCTAGTACATTTCCCAGTGCCCAAACCCATTTAATATAAAATCCTCAAACTGAGGACATAAAAGATATTAAACTGATAAAAACATATGCTACACTTGATCTTTGCCAAAAGGTCAAGAAGCAAACACCACGAGTCAGCAGACTCGATGGTTTTTTGGTCTGACTCAGTGAGCACACTGAGACTGAATCATTTTAAGATTTTAACACCGCAGTAGCAACAATTATGTAGCTTTATCACTCAGATTTATTTCAAGAAGCTGCAGACAGACTACAGACCCCAAATAACTCACTCCAGGATTTCAACGAGCTCATGATTTTGCACACACAGTAACTGTTCCGGCACAGGAACTTGGGAAAGCTAATGATGCCATGTCCAGCCTCCCAAAATATTCCAGTCTTGGTCTGATTATCTCCTCTATGGTAAACTAAATAAAAAGAAAAAAAAACCCAACAACCTTCCCTCTTAACCTCCTGCTGCCCTCCGACCCCCCGCCCGAAACACTTAAGCAATCTCCTGGTTTCTGAATCATTATGGGGTTATTTTAGAACCTTCTCCCCATGGATTAGGGAGCAACACATCTCCCCTACAGAAAGTATTTCACAAAATTCTAAAAAGTTGAGGGACTTTATTAAAAACAACATACTAAGGACAGAAGTACATACTGCAGTGCATTTTCTTAATGCTTGCTGGACTCATTAGAGCATCTTACACATTAATTCAAAGACTACATCTCAGTCTGGCCAAAGCATGATTTTTAATTACTCTGTATCAAACTCCACAATAAATTAACACAGAAATGTCCACACAGAAAGAACACTAAGACAATACTGCTAAAGCTTCAAAAAATCATCCCTGTGCGTGGAAACTAAAAATGTCTTTTGGAGTTAATGAGTAAGAACAAAAGACGTTTGAGTAACTTGGAACAACACAACAATTTCTTAAAAATAATTTTCATTTTCAAGAACACTGTAAACAAGCTTGGAAAACTTTTTATTTCCCATTATATTTTCAACTACTCATTATAATCACTAGTTATTTATAAGAATAGAACAGTAGATCAAAAGTAAAAGGACATGCATTGTCACAGCAGACATACCCCGCTAATACACTGATGCTGGTGTTCCAAGCTGCGCAAGAGAGCCAGCCAACTATAAGGTAATTGTTTTACTTTCAATACAGAGTATTCAGTGAATCAGTATCAGCAAATCTACTGGACTTTAATGAGTTAAAATATTTTAATAGCATAGCTTTGTTCTTTAGTTTAATCACCTTTCCCTAAGGCTCTGAACAACATTTAAGCATGTGCTTAATTTGCTGTTGAAGTCAACAGAACTTTCGGTGAATATTGGAAGTTAAACATGTGCTTAATCAGATTTACTGAATCAGAATGCGTAAAAACCGAATTGAGCAGAATCAAAGCCCAGAGGCATTAGTCACCCTGAGTTTCCCTAAAGATACAGGGCCTGCAAAATGAGAATGAAAATTTTATCATTATGACATGTCTACTGTATATCTGTGTTTCTGAAATACTCATATAGCAAATCACATACGAGACTTCATAGGTCTTTAAAGTAGGAGAAGGAAAAAAACCTTGAATTTACCCTAAAATACTAACTGGAAGCTTTGGTGGAATTTTGTTTGGTATCAGTAGGTCAGCAGTACCCTTTGACATGAGGCAACTGTTGCTTTGTCTCACGTTTCCTCCAAAAAGAAAATGCAGTACAATTAAAATGTTTGGATTGGGGGCAGGAGGGAATGGAGGGATGGAGTTAACATATATATTTTAGCTATCTGTTCCCCTGTGAAAAAGAAGGAATGTAATCCAATATTAGTATCTCACTTCCTCAATCATTCAGGCAAACTGCGTAATCCTCTCAAACCTGCATATGAACATCCGCATTATACCAGATGATACTTATTCTCAGATTAAATTAAATTACCTGCATGCCTTTAAGTCCCCTTTTTTATTACCAAAGACTACCATTTGTTCCTAGTGCAGAGGAGTTTAGTTTAACAAATAACAACTCAATGATCTTTGAATGCAGCATATAAAATATAGAACTGTTCTTTACTGCTTTGTGTGATGTTTAAATGCCTTAAGTGAACATTTAATTGAATTGCAACTAATAAATATTTTCCTTGACAGTAAATATTAAAAAAAGGATTTTACTCCAAGAGAAAAATTCTTCAGATTCCACACTCACTATAAATGTTCAAATCTGACTTAGCGATATTTTAATTCTTTCTCTTCTAGCTTACGTGGAGGATCTGGTTCTGACATCAAATGTCAGAAAGACTTCTTTTTTTCTGCCCAGAAAAACTAAGAATGTATTGGAGAAATGTTTAGCAATTTCTCTTAACAATATACTGTCACCAATCCTTTCTCTAATATGCTGCCAAAATGAGAATATCTGTTAAAGACAAAATTTTGCAAATTTGAATTTTGAACATAACAATTGCTACTTCAGTATGGCGGCCATCAGCATGGAAGGAGTTAATCTTCCCTACTCTTTTTAAAAGTAAAAAAGTCTAGGAGCAGCTGTCACTCAGGTGATGAATACAAGCTACCAGCCATTTAAACAGCAGGTACAGCACTTGAGCTCTGAATTAATTAGCATTCAGAAAGCCTAAACACTGCTTGGACACCCCACAAGATAATTTTTGTCCCTTCCTGCAAATTAATACTGCTATTAAGATGAGCAAGGACACAAGGCAGATCGTAATTAGACCCATTAAACAAAGTTTCACAAATAACAAGTTAGAGGTTCTAGCCAAGAATGCATCAAGTCAAATAAAGCATTGCTGCAAAGAACGTACAGGAATTCATCTTCACTTTTTCACGGCATTCACAAAACACATACAATATGAATTCCTGTGTAAATGCATGAAATGTTTTCTGTGTATGAGCACAGGCTTTTCAAAAGTTCAAGTTTCTAAATGTTTAAATAGTGGCTTTGTCTCAAAAGCATTCGGGCTACTTCCATACAAGAGCCCCTTTTAACATATGCACGTACACTGAAATGACAAGTTAGCAAGGCCTCGGAGATTATACTTAAAACATCTTAAAAAACAAGGCCTCTCCACCAAATGCTGTTTCAGCACTGCATCAAAGTCTAAACAACCCGGTGTGAAAAACCTTCCTCCTATATCTATGATTTAATTTAAATGACAAACGTATTTTAAAAAGCACAAAAATGATTGATGTCAGAATTTAATGATGTTTAATAAGTGGCCATCTGTCAGCAGTCAAGGAGTAAAAAAGCAGCACATTATTATTTCCCAAAGGATTAGAAATATTGATGCTAATTAAAAGGCACATTATCATTACCTCAAAGCAATGTCTAAACACTAATCAGACTTCAAGTCCAGCGAAGGGGAAGGGGGAGACCTATGGATACGAGTGTTCCCCAAATGGGTCTTCTGAGTTGGTAATCTCTAAGCTGGTGCTATGATAGCATACAGATCCGAACTTGGCAAGTAGCAGGTAACTCCTGACTGGGTGGGCAAGCAATTAAACCCTGACCTGACGTATGAAAAGATTATTTATTTTTAACTGAAGTCTTTAGAAGAAATCTTTGGTACATTTTCACAAAGAATTGCAAAAGAAGAGAACTATGCTAAACACGGTATTTCACTATTTATTTTTTCCAATTTTCCATACACAGCATTTCAAAGCAAAATAAAACTTGGCATCACGGTGCCCAGATATATGATTAATTGCATACTAAACTGCAACGTACTAGGTATTTTTAGCCGAGAAATGGATTGATGTCACATGCGCATAAGGCACTTGCATGGCTAGTTATGACTGAAACCCACAAACAAAGGAACAAAATCCATAAGCATGGCGTCTGTGAAGCATTTTTGACTATTTGGGCCTTTAAGAACTCCCTCCTGGGGTTCAGGGCTGCTTCGGCTCCTCATGCTGAGTGCTCTGGAGGAAGAAGGTACATGAAGGTAGGTGGTTCAGGCTGCTGCTAATGTTTGCCTGGAGCTCTGCCTTCAACATTAATAGTCAGTTTATTACCTTTTAAAATGTGGTATTTATTGACATTTTCATAATTTATCTCAATCAGAACCTCTTTTAAGCAATGTCCTGGTTTCGGCTGAGATAAGAGTTAATTTTCTTCCCAGTAGCTGGCATAGTGCTGTGTTTTGGATTTAGCATGAGAATAATGTGATAACACACCGATGTTTTAGTTGTTGCTAAGCAGTGTCAAAGACTTTTCAGCTTCTCATGCCCTGCCAGCGAGGAGGTGCACAAGAAGCTGGGAAGGGGCACAGCCAGGACAGCTGACCCCAACTGACCAAAGGGATATTCCACACCATGTGACGTCATGCTCAGCATATAAAGCTGGGGGAAGAAGAAGGAAGGGGGGGACGTTCGGAGTGATGGCGTTTGTCTTCCCAAGTCACCGTTATGCGTGACGGAGCCCTGCTTTCCTGGAGATGGCTGAACACCTGCCTGCCAATGGGAAGGAGTGAATGAATTCCTTGTTTTGCTTTGCTTGCGTGCGCGGCTTTTGCTTTACCTATTGAACTGTCTTTATCTCAACCCACGAGTTTTCTCACTTTTACTCTTCCGATTCTCTCCCCCATCCCACCGGGGGGGGGAGTGAGCGAGCGGCTGTGTGGGGCTTAGTTGCTGGCTGGGGTTATATGGGTTAAATCACGACAAGCAAACAGACTTCTCCTAACCTCAAAATCCATGCTTCATGTTTGAACAGAAGCAGCCAGCAGCCCATAACGTGCTTTTTGTCTTAGTATGTAAAAAGCTCACAAGACTCCTGGCATTTATTGCTTGCAGAGAGGCAAAGTTATAGGCCATTGGCAAATGTTTCCCTGCCCTTGGGTACAAGAGATGTGTAAGCAAGATATGACTGATGCCACCTCCCACATCGTGGAAACTATATGTACAGTCCCAGGTATAGCAATACTGACTCTCTGAGTCTTGCTCATGAGTTTACCAACTTTACAAGGCCAGTTGAACAGTTTTGTGGTGCCAGAGGAAAGAGGCAGGTGAGTGGTGCAGAATACTCCAGCACTGAAGGTAAGTGAAGCATAGACAAACACAAGGTAAAAGGCATACTGGGAACAGCTGGAGAAAATATGGATGGGAGTATGGAAAAATGGCAAACTGAAAGTGTCACAAGCCATCGCTGCAGAAAAGCACAGCTACCCCAGCAATCGAGGCCCAGGGGCACAAGTACCCATACATAATTAAGACCAGTCATTTTTTCCACTGTATTTTTAACAGCAAACTTTTTCACCTGTAACTGCCACTATCAAATTACCATCTCCACAGTGCAAAGCCACCTCTAGTCTTCCTCCTCAGGTCAAGGAACCCATTCATCACCGTCAAGTGAAGCATATTTCTATTTTTACTTGTCATTTTCAAACCATCACTTCACACAGGTGTGACCTCTGATCCTGATTTTCCTTCCAACGCTCCCTTGCCATACTCTCACAGTCCTCCATTATCTCCTCCCTAAGAAATATTAAAAAACTGAAGAAAGATGTCCCTGGTTTTGATTACCCTATTCCAATCTAACTCCTTGATCTTCAGCATAAACACTTCAATCATTCTGGCATTTTCATTGACTCAAATTAAATGCAGAGCCAGTAATTATTTCACAGTCCCCTTGCCCTTTCATACACGGGTCTTCTGCCTTACACAATGACAAAGTATTACCTCCCAGATCCTTAAACGGTTCAGATACTTCAGATATGCTTTGGATATGAATCTGACACAAGGGGGACTCTTAAGTAAACCTTGTGAGGCTTACCCGGTACTAATTATTAGCAATTACAGTGCTTTTCTAATGTTGAGCTCCAATGCTCAAACATGATGCGAGCCATATAACCATACAATTGTTCCACTGATTAACAGGTTCCTCAGGGTGGTCATGAGCACTAGGTACAAGATCCCCTGTATTGTGCAGCCTGCTAAATGTAAATTCAGTGGAGCTGACGCCAAAAGGGAAATTCACAGCACCGTGTAGGTACATTCGAGACAGGAGGTTTAGAGAGACATACAGAAATGAAAAAATACCATCAGTATCCAGTCTTACTTATGTTATTTACTTCCATATTCACTACATTTGTTTTAAACTGTCACCAAATTCTTTATTCTTTGTGCTTCACACATTTGCCTTCTGACTCTGTGCAACTGTTGTACATTGTATAGCTGTCAGAGCAGAAATGGAATGTATTAAAAGCTGGATAATTTTAAGTTGGGGCATATGGCACTAAGGAGAATGTAGGAGTTAGTGGGAAGAAGGGGGTTTTGTTTTGATTTTTTCAAGAGTCCGGATATGACTAAAGCTTTTTCCGGTGGGCAAAGAAAATATCCCTTGTTTCTCTGGTTCTCCACAATTTGAAGTTGCTTGCTTTTTTTTTTTTTTTGGGGGGGGGGAGTGGCAGGAGAAGAAAAGAGAAAGGGAAGTTTAATTCTAATTTACATGAAAAATAATAAACCTTCCTTCTGGTTCTCTTCTTCTGTCCCAAGAAAATACGTTCTCAAACAGCATGCATTACATTGAGGTTTTTGCAAAAAAAGCACAGAAATGAGCTAGCTGCTGTGTAAACATGTCAGCCTTCATAGCTCACATGCATTGAAATGACCAGCACAGTTCGCTCTTCTCAAAGGTATTGCTTCAAGCTGATTGCTGACTCAAGACAAGGACACAACTCTGGTCACAGTGAGTTTCTGAGTATTTTCTCTGCAGCTGCAGGGTATAGAGGGTTTTCTGTTTGTTTTGCTTTTTTTCCCCTTTGTCATATGAAACCTCAGATTCTGAAGTACAGTTTGGCAGCACCAGACTGAATTCGCTGCCAGTTTCCTAGGGTACAGAATCTCTCATAACACAAAGCCCTGACTATCTTCTTGCCCAATAAATAACCAAAATTTTGCACCACGATCTTCCTTAAAAATATGACTTCTTGTTTTTATCTCTTGGTTGCAGCTAATCCTTTCTGTCAACGGGGTTTAATCCGTAACAAGTCTGCCTGTGACATGTTAGGTCCCAATGCATCTCTTAACAAATCCCCCACGCACAGCGTGGTTCACAGAGTGCACAGGTTGCAAAAAAGACCGCAGAGACAGAGCCTCTCTTCTCTAATGGGATCAGAAAGGCTGCGCTTTCACATGGAAGACGCTCATCAATGAGAGGACGGGAGAGACAGCGCGCTGTCAGGGAAGTCCAGGCTTACGTATTGCATTTTAGGTGCATAAGCAGAACAGAGCATTCGTGGTATTTGTATTCTTGAACACCACCTCTGTCGGGTTGAATTATTGGTCACGTGTTTATTGCTGTCATGCTGGAAAGCTGAGCCAGGCGATGTTTGCTTCATACTCAGCAATTTTAAACAGTTTGTTCCTAGGCTTTAAGGGCTAGCAGTGTATAACTCGCTCTCTAGGACTGGTCCTTCCTTTTCTCCTCCCCTCTTCTGTCCCTGCTTCAATTTTACGCTTGTTCGCTTTGCCCAACATATCAAAAGAAAGCGCACGAGGCAGTAAAAACCGGACAAACTTTTTTGCCAGGAGTAAAGTATCAGAGGCTTCCCTTGGTTTCGCAGAAGGAATAAAGGGAATAAACTGAGTGAGAGCTATTTGCTCTCCCCACTCGTTTCTTTTTAAAACCTGCCTACCCCTCCATCAACAGCAGCCTACATTTAATGTGCAGCTGTGGAGGGGAGGAAGGTGACAGACACCAGTGTGCTCTCCCGCTTCCTGCGGCACCTCACCGACCTCTCTTGCAAAATGCTATTCCACTGTGAGGCCGCTTTCTTCCACTTTCTCAGGGAAACGGCTCCATTTTCATCTCATTGACAAGGAAACGAAAAGTGTGCTTAAATTCACTATAGGGACCCTGGACACCTAGGGGGGTCATTTCTTCCAGTTATCTGGGATTTTAAACCAGTTCCCACATGGCTCTCTGGGCTTCTCTGAAATCTTCTGTCAAGCCAAGAGTTTCAGTTCACTCAATGACCTAAAGTGCTGCAAAAGCTGCTCTTGATGGGTGCCAAATTGCTAATAACTGAGAGATTACAATGGCCATGTAATCAAAAATTACCAGTATTCCAGTTTCATCTTTTGAGATGTCTGAGAAAAGGAGTGTGCCTGTGGCTACGCAAACACACACGCACATTCTCTAGGAGAGTGAAACCACGTAACTGAGGTACTTTGAAAAGGAGGCATCTGTATCTTCTGTTCCTGCATCAATTAGGCCGTGCAGCAGAACCAACACAGCTAAGCACAGTGACAACGTTAGCTCACATACTGCATCATTTTATATCTCACCAAATAAAAATTACCAAAAAAATCTATCTGTAGTAACTTTTCAAATAATTCTATTATTTACATTATGTTCTAGTTATTTAATGCTATAATCAGTTGAGACACCCGAAGTACACTCTATAAAATTTCACCTTGGGCTTTCTGCTGAAATGTTGGTATTGCAAAACCTCCACAGGACATTTACACATAAGTAAATACTGTTGCAGACACTTTAGAAAAATTCATACGCACAAGTCTCTTAATATCGTTTCCTATATACAAAAATCCCAAATGAACCAGAGGCATTCATTAATAATGTGCATTAATGGGCACAAATTTCTTCACATGGACTCCATAAACCTTCAAATACTTGTAAGATAAACACTTTGCTTTTGTGTAATAACAAATGACAAAATTTTGGTTTTGATGAAACACTGGGACCTAATTTTTCTTATATCAATGCTTGTACCAAGCACAGATGGGAAGAAGTATGAACTTATTTTATGCTCCCTTTCATATATTCATAGCAATATAAATTTAGATTTATTGTATTATTGCTAACTAAACTTGAGATCCATTCATCTGGGGAAAACATGTGAGGAACACCCAGATTCCTGAATGAATGTTTCTTGTTTGGGTAAAAGGAATTATGCCACAGGCACTCTAAACACCTTGTAATTAGGCGAGATCCCGAGGACTTAAAAGAAGAAGAAAAAGAAAAAAAGGGACACCTGAAGAGATTTTCCCATCTGTTTTCAGAATGGCTGGTCAATCAGCTGTCAGCTAAACAACTCAAAAAAAAAAAAAGTTAACTGACATTATTTACTAACTGTTCAAAAAGAGCACAACAGTAGCAAAACCACACAACTCTTCCTCTTGTCCAAGCAGAGAAGCTAGCATATGCTATTATTTCAGGGGAACACTTGTCTCTCTGAACAGTAACCTGCTTCACCTAATAAATTGGTTTTATGTGTTTATATGCAGTAACTTCAGCTGAATTTAGACACCTGTTTAACTTTTTTTTTTTTAACTGAACACAGAAGTAAAAAGACCTGAATCAGATCTCCTGGAGAATGATGATACTACAAAGGATAAACAGGAAAACTGCACAAATTCCTTATAACGGCCAAAGACTTTGGCTTTTCAAGGCATCTGGTGATCTAAACAAGTCCACTGGGACCACATGGCACGTAAACAAATTAACATTTTGTTTAAACATCAATCAACAAGATCTTTCCATTCAAACCAGGTCAGCTGCACTGACAGCTGTTAAAAGCAGTGACACTCCTGTCTTACACAGAGGCTGAGGAGTGGGTGGAAACACCATTCTACCTTTAGAACATCCCTCTAAAACCTTACACTTTACACTTTTCAAAATTTATACAAGTACATGTTACATGACAACTCCTGGGGACGACCTCCCCAGTTCATTCCTCCATCCTCTTCTCATTCAAAATGTTGGAGGTTAAAACCCAAAACCATTCACTCTAAACAGCAAGCACTGCAATTTTCGTACATCACTCTATATTGCTCATCGTCATTGCCGTAACATACTTTAGACTTGGTTTTACAGGGTAGTGACATAATGCAAACTCTTTGAGGAAAAACACAAAAGGAATAATACTGGCATAAAACGTCAATCACCAGATCAGAGGAAGCTTGCAAAGAATTCTGTTGGATTACCCTTTTAAGTTCATGGAATTTGCTGAAGGGTAGCACCTTGCTGCTCAGGCAGCACAGCATGAGCCCAGGAAGCCAGGCAGATAACACCATATGATTCCATAAGAACAGCACGGCCCGTCAGAGCGAACCTTCAAATTCCTTCATTGAAGGTGGCACATAAAATACAGGCTGAAACACGCTATGAGGGCATATTTGGGAGGGAGGTGGGGAAAGGTGGTGGGGCAAAACCAGGAAGGAATGAAAGCCGCTCACAAAACCAGATACATAATTTTCTTGGTCCTTTCTTTAACTGTGTGTCAAAACGGTATGTAGCTTTCTTTAATGAGGTTTCTTTCAGTATGAAGAAACAACACTGAACTTTGCTAAAAACAGTCTCAATTTGTTCAATAGATTATGAACTACAAAGAACACACAGAAAGACAGTCTTCCTCTCAGCCACGTAAAAACACATGATCAGGTTGCAGGTGATAAACAGTCAAGAATAACAAAATCCAGTCTACTTCACTGCAAGTGAACAAGTTATGCGCATAATCCCTTTCTTAGATATTCCTAGCACACTGTAAAAGAATTTTAAAATGTGTCGCACATGACAGTTCTCCTAATACCTTTAATTAAAACACTACCAGAAGTTATAATGAAAAAGGATTAGTTTTTTTTAAAACCTCAAGCTCCTGTTATTGTACATTCTGGTAAGAAGGAAATGAACAATGAAGCCACATTTTGGGATTTAAAATAATCGTAAGATTTTAAGTTGAAGGGCAGGAAAAAGGCTTCATTTTTAAATTTGCTTTTAACAGATACAAGCCTTACGTTCCTTCATTATTACAAAGACTGTCATTTAAAATGTCACCCTTTTAAACTCCCAACATTTGTTAACAAATGCATTTTTCCTCTGCCCCAATACAAATGATAAAAACATGGGCTCCCACTGAATGAAAGGAAGCTAGTTAATAATTGGCCTTATTGTCATTTCTGGCTGTCTTGTAACACCCTCTGGAATTTGCTCTGAATGCAAAATTCTTAGTATCCTCCTAGTTTTGCAGAACAGAATCATAGAATCATAGAATAGTTTGGGTTGGAAGGGACCTCTAAAGGTCATCTAGTCCAACCCCCCTGCCGTGGGCAGGGACATCTTCAACTAGATCAGGTCGCTCAGAGCCCTGTCCAACCTCACCTTGAATGTTTCCAGGGATGGGGCATCCACCACCTCTCTGGGCAACCTGTGCCAGTGCTTCACCACCCTCAGCATAAAAAATTTCTTCCTTATATCTAGTCTAAATCTACCCTCTTTTGGTTTAAAACCATTACCCCTTGTCCTGTTGCAACAGGCCCTGCTAAAAAGTTTGCCACCATCTTTCTTATAAGCCCCCTTTAAGTACTGATAGGCTGCAGAAAGGTCTCCCCGAAGCCTTCTCTTCTCTAGGCTGAACAACCCCAACTCTCTCAGCCTTTCTTCACAGGAGAGGTGTTCCATCCCCCTGATCATTTTCGTGGCCCTCTTCTGGACCCGCTCCAACAGGTCCGTGTCTTTCCTGTGCTGAGGGCTCCAGAGCTGGAGGCAGTACTCCAGGTGGGGTCTCACCAGAGCAGAGCCGAGGGGCAGAATCCCCTCCCTCGACCTGCTGGCCACGCTTCTTCTGATGCAGCCCAGGATACGATTGGCCTTCTGGGCTGCGAGCGCCCATTGCTGGCTCATGTCCAGCTTTTCATCCACCAGTACCCCCAAGTCCTTCTCGGCAGGGCTGCTCTCAGTCCCTTCATCCCCCAGCCTGTCTTGATACCGGGGGTTGCCCCGACCCAGGTGCAGGACCTTGCACTTGGCCTTGTTGAATCTTATGAGGTTCACATGGGCCCGCTTCTCGAGCTTGTCCAGGTCCCTCTGGATGGCATCCCGTCCCTCTGGCGTGTCGACCGCACCACTCAGCTTGGTGTCATCTGCAAACTTGCTGAGGGTGCACTCAATCCCACTGTCTATGTCATTGATGAAGATATCAAACAGTACCGGTCCCAATCCGGACCCCTGTGGGATGCCCCTCATCACCAATCTCCATCTGGACATTGAGCCGTTGACCACTACCCTCTGGATGCAACCATCTAACCAATTCCTCACCCACCGGACAGTCCACCCATCAAATCCATACCTCTCCAGTTTAGAGAGAAGGATGTTGTGGGGGACCCTGTCAAAGGCCTTACAGAGGTCCATGGTGCCAAAACAGGTTTTCATGGCTCAGCATGCTAGCATGTGACTACTTAAAATTAAAAAAAAGGCTATTTGCTATTTGCAAACTTTCCTACTCCCATCTGACAAAGGCATTTTATCCTATCCTGCATAAAAGCTGGGGTATGAGGGCATAGGAAGATGAAAGTCAATTTGACTCCAAGATCCTTGCTCGCCTATGTAAAAAGCCAGCAGGTCCACCCACCAAGGGTATTCAGCACTTTTTAGCATTTTATGGGGTTCAGAGCGTCGCTCCCCTGATTTCAGTGGCAGCTGTAAGAACTGTAGTTGCCCAGGCCTCTGTCTCTTCGTTCCAAGAATGGGGACATTGGCAGGTGCTGTCTGCTTGATGCGATGATGCCAGGTCCTCCACAGAGGGGACAACGATGGTGGCCATGCAACAAGACAAGTAATGGGCTGGTCTCTTCTCCTTCACAAGACTCCCACCTCATGATTTTGGCAACAAAATGAGACAGGGGGCTCTTTCACCACATAAGCCTGATTCCTAGAGCTGTGTCATCTTCTTCTGCAATCAAAAAATCTTTTGGGCTCTATGATCACATCATTAAAAACTGAATTACGATATTCATGTACAAAGAAGACTTAAGCAAAATTGCACAAGTGATTTTAACTCTCTGACCTTCTTTTAATGCATAGCCTCTGCATGTAATTTCTGGGGTTTGGAGGCTGGGAAAAAGAGATTGAAATTGGTTTGTTTAAACATAAACTGCAAAGCCAAACTGATATCCCATTATGCAGCAGCATGTTGATGCCGACAGGCATATCAATTCCAAAGATCCATTTATCAAAAATCTGGTACCTAAGCAATTGAAGTAAAAGACAGAGGTAGCAGATTATCTTCTGTGATAACAGGACGATAACGTACATATCTCCTACTGTGTTTCATAAAGTATTTGCTAACAGCAGAGAAAAATCCTGAGTTAACTCCAGATTCTTAAGGTGCTGCACTTATTACAGATCTGTCCCATCCAGCTCCATTCCTCTTGCAGCACACAGCTAAAACATTAACACCTCTGCTGAGCATGGGACAACAGGGGTTTTCAGTGCCTTGTAACTTTGAACAACTTAGGCAGATGTTTCACAAGAAAAAACAAAAAACATAACCCCTTAAGAATTTTCAAACCCTTGCTCAAAGCATGACCTCTGCTTCCTAATAAAAAAACTTTTTTTTTTTGTTTTAATATGGACAAAACAGCATTCTACTTTACTCTTGGTCTCATAAATGTTATAATTGTTTTCAAATGGACTTTTTGGGGAAATAACGTTCCAGGGCACACAATGGGTATAAAAATGTCTCAATTCAACCAAGTGAAATATGAAGAACTTATGAGCAGCTGACAAAAAGAATTCAAAATGAAAAGTAATAAACAATGTAAGGTAAAAATGCTACCTGCTCCACCCACAATTATTTATATTACTGGAGTGCTTGGAGACCCAAACTGGCACACAGCTTCCCACCAGGAACTGTGGGAGAATAAAGTCCGTGTTCTGAAAGGGTTTAATGAATGTTGGCCTTAAAATCATACCCTTGTAACACTGCAGTGCAACTCCAATGAGAGCTTGAGTGTAACCGTGCCACATGAAGAAATCTATGTCCCACATACAAAAACAAAACCTGATTTAAGATTTACCAGATTGGAATAAATTTGGGATCTAATTATAATATGATGCAAGACAGAAAATAAATTCATTGCTGCTGCCAACATATTTTGCCCACTCGCTCTGCCAGGTCATATTGACCCGGAAAAAGAAGTACGCATATGTGTGCAAATCTGAGTGCACCTCTTTGGGAAAGAATACCTATGCAGGATTGATGGCTACGGACAGTATTTCTAATGGCCTTTTTAATTGGTACTATGATGATTAATTGGTGCCTTCACAGAACTCCAGGAGTTCTCATTACCAAACAGCATGGTGTCCCGGCACATTGTGTGGGTGACCGTCATTACTAAATAGTCACCAGATCATGAGACACTGATAAGATAAATTTTATACAAGTCTACCAACCCCAGAAACTGAAGCCTACTACTGAGGCAGCAGGAAAATCCTGTTTCCTTCTTAATATATTATTTCAGCAGTGCCCATATGCTCAAAAAAACCAGAAAAGGCCTTGAAAAAGATATTGAAAACAGGCTACATATGCAATAAGGATTAAATACTCCATGCAGTATTTCTTGCCATTGCAAAAGTTTACATTTGCCCACAGCTACACACAGCACATTGCAATTATCCCCACAGACATGAGCAGGAGTTAACCAAGCTAGGCCTGGTTACTGCGCCTCAGTAATTGCTGGGAGAAGAGCAGGTATCTGCAGGAATGGCCATCAATACAAATACCTCAAACTACACCTAGCTGCTGCTGCCTTTTACCGAGAGAAACATCTGATGCGCTTCTTTTTGCACAAGACCCAACTTACGGGTCCGTTGAGGCTGGCTAACCCGCCACTGGCAGCGTGAGAGCTCTTCCTAGAGCAGCCGCGACACCACAGGCAGCAGGCGCGTGGGGCCAGGTGGGAGGAGGCAACGTGGAGAGAACCTCGAGGGTTTCTGCTTTCGCTTTTTGGGTTTAGAAAGCTCTCATCCGGCTTCCTTCATCTGTCCTCCTGCCATTTCTCAGCACAGCCCGAGCACAGCATACAGCGCTCGACTCCACGCTCACCACAGCCCACCCCAGCTCGTGCCAGGTTACTGAGACTCGCTACGCTGGTTTGACACTTCAAGGAGTATTTGCTGTGTTAGGGGCTCCCAGAGCCGCTACCTCCACGACTCCGTGCAGCACCCACGCCGTTTTGGGGGTGCCTGGCAGGGCTGGGCTGCGGCGGCGGGGGGGGGGGGGGGGGGGGGTGTCCCCGGCGGGAGGAGGTGAGGGGCGGCCGCAGCCGGATCCCCAACGGACAAACCAGCCCCGCCGCGCGCCGACACCCGACAGGAGCGGAGCTTGGGCGCCGCTGCGCAACGGCCGTACCCTCCGCCAGCGCCACAGCGGGGGCGGGACGCGCTCCGAGGGGAAGCTGCGCAGCCGCCCCGAGCGGGGACGGAGGGGGCTTGAGGAGCGGCCGGGCAGGGCTGAGCAGCCCGACCCGCCGTCTTTGTGGCAGCAACGGGCCGCTGACGGGAGCGTTCGCGAGTGCTCGGCGCCACGGGGAGGCGCCGGGCGAGGAGACGGAGCGGCACGGGCGAGACTGCCCCGGGGGGACCCCGGCACCCGCCGCGGGGACGCTGATGGGGGCTAAGGGGGCCCGCTCAGTGCTTCCCTCACAGCCAGGTTACGGAAAGGAGCGGTGCCGGGGTTGCTTTTACTTCTCAATACCAGAATCGGTGATTAAAAGCTTCTTAACTGACAAAAAGTGAAATTCAAATTCTCCAGAATCAAAGCTGTTTCCAGCCGGTGACAGCACCTACACACAAGTTTTGAAGTCTGCCATTTTGCTTCGTTTATGAATATTTGTACTGTGGTGACAGTGCGCCCAGCACATCTGTAACAGCGAAGGCTGATGGGCTCGGGTATGTTGACACAGTCGGCAAGACTCTGTAAGCCCACGAACGTCTCCAACACACTATGAAGAAACATTTAGCCATTTCAAAATATTCTGTAAATAATCTTGGATAACATTAACACCATCTTAAATGCTGTGAATGATTTAGGATTTTGTCGGGTGCTGACAAAGGACTCGGATTCTCATTAGAGTTCTGTAAAATCTTCTTACACAAATCTCTCCTGTCAGCTTCAATCTGTTAAAAATAATAAAGGTATGCTCAAAATTAGGGACCAAAGCAAATTTTGTGTAGACTTAACATTCAATTTACGGTGCTGTTAATCAGATAGCACCGATACACTTTTCACTTTGCCTTGACGACGTGATCTAATACGACATTTGACGACATTTACATCACATTGTGAATCCGTAAACTGCTGGTCACAATTTAACACGGATTCAACCCCAGCTGCAGGTCCAAATTAACCACTTGGGCAGGTACCAGGCAAGCTGGTGCTCCCAAAGCATCGTCCATCGTGCTGAGCGTCCTGTGTTCGTACCTTCGCAATATCCCCTCCAAAACTGGAATCTGCAATAACGATAGCCCGCCAGCCAGTGCAGGAGAAAAGCTTAGAAAAGCTTTCCTCGAGCATCGCTTGCGTGATTAACTGGCTTTTCATTATCGTCCTTTCTTCTTCCCGCTCCAAAAAAATGGAGGCTTTGCTGCATCTGAAAAGGCTCTCAGCCTAACTGGAAGAAGACAGGGAATAGATGTGATGACCAGCAGAATATAAGCCCCACGAAGAGATGGGAGTAGCCTGCAAGACTACGTGTCTTAAAATAAATAAATAAATAAAAATTTACTTTTCTGATGAGGACAAAGTTCAGGACTGGTTCCTGAGCTGAGCCCGTACTGCTAGAAGCCAGCCAGGGACTGGTTAGGGGCGAAACACTATTAGGGCAGTTGGCTGCACACCCCAAATACCCATGTGGCAGATGGTTGCGTACAGGTTAGTTTGGGGGGTTGCTTTTAGCTGCAGCCTTCTGTTAAGAAACACACCGGTTTTCTGAGGAGTACATCTTCCCAACTGCATCTCCAGCTGACTTGCACCAAAAGGATATATTGCAGTAATGTATTTTTCTGTCTCATTTTATGAGCTAAGTAAAGACAACACCAAGGAAAAACAAGCCGACCAAACAGTCAGTTGTCAGGAAAGCGTGCTCTTTTAGCCATGACATTAGTGCTGGAGTAAACTGGCTTCGAAAGATTTCTGAGTTTTGTGATATTGAGGATTTTATGAACCAGTTTTAAATGCATTTGGATCATTAAGAATTAGTTTACTTCCCTGGGAAAGAAACTACTGTAAATCAATTTTATTTTAAATACACACAAACAGCTTAAAATTGCATCGTATGCCATCACTAACATGCATTAGCTTCCAACTCCAAAGTAGATTTAAGTTTCACCACAGAGCTGAAGATATCATTCAGAAACAGATGTTAAAGTGTCATGAAAAGCAACTATCTTACTGAATGAATGAACTTCTTTACAGCATTAAAAAGAAATTAGACAGATTAAATAATAGATGCCCTATTCAACATTTTTAGATGGTGTAAATAGCCACCTCCATGAATCACAAATCATGAGAAATTGCATTGTTTCTGGAAGCGGATATTCATCTCCTTGGAACACGTGCCCTTGCACTCATGACGCACAGCAAGCTTGCCCAGTAGAAGCTCATGGAAAAAAAAGAAAAAGGGAAAAAAAAAAACCCCAGAAGAACTGACACACATGACACATTCGTAAGACTAATTAAGCTAGTGAATCACAAATCCCAGCCTTTTCCCCAGGAGCACTGCTTCTACAGGGGGGGTGGAGGGGGGGGGGGAAGAAAGAAACCCCCTCTCCCCCTCCCAATATGTCTCTGCTTTGAAGTGATCTAGATTTTTAAGACTATTTTTAAATTTGAAAATGATTCTATTTTGCCATTCTGAAGAAATGAGGGTACTAGCACGCTAACTGTTGTTAGAATGAACTTCAAGTTTGATTTAATAAGGAGTTTGTAAAAATACTGCAACACAAATGAACTCAGTATGTTCTCTTCCCTGGCCTCCAGTAGACGGAAAATTATATTTTCAAAATCCATTGACATGAGTCAAATTGTCGTGCCTCTAGAGTTTTTATGGTTTCAGACATATCTGACATATCATTTTTGCTACCCTCTTGTTAACTCTCTCAAATCATTAGCGGCATTTCAGTGTACAGGCAGAGAACGCTAAATTAAAGAGTAGGTTTCAGGTTTTAAGCCCCAGGGCAGAAAAGGTTGAGCACATCACAGAGAAAATGTATTTTGCTTCCAACTTGGATTGCTTGTTGCTCTCATTACATTACCTCAGCACCCCGTCAGCTTCTGTGTGAAGCAGAGGTATATTAAGCTCTGAAGGGAGCTCGTTCTTCTGTCCTATAAGCTAAAGAAAGACATTTCTGGAGTGATGAGAACTGCTTGAGTTGGATGGAGAAGATACTTGAAAATGCCTTGTGGGGTTCCAGCCGTACAAGCCTAAGCATAATAGCACTGAATTGGGGGTGTGGCACACCAGAAATTTATAACTGCTGGTGGACAAAGCTTTTATTGCCTTTAGAAACACTAAGATGAAAGGGAAAAACAACTCTACATTGGGGAGGGGGGAGGTCAATGCACAAAATGGGTTTTCATATATTACCCAGACGGGCTTCTATTGCTATGGGACTTTTCTCATTCATTGAGCTAAGAGGATAATTTTGTGGTGTGTCAGCAGACCAACTGAAGGACTTAACTGCAGCGAGGAGGCCGGTTGATTCATGCACACCTTGACAAATGGCTAATTGCAGCTGTGGGCTGATTTGAAATTCTGAGCATTCATATGTCAGCTAAAGAAATCACAAGTGAAGTTGGTAGAAAAGGAGAAAGGAAAAGCACAGCACGGAGATGGAGAGAGAGGGACGGTTTATTACACACAGCAGCAGCATAACTACAAAAGGACGTGCAAGAAGATCACCAATGTGCGACTGGTGCTAGTCATGAGAGGTCTCTAGAGAAATTTGGCATGGAAAGCCAAACATACAACAGAAAGATTAAAGCAAATGTATCTTTTTCCACAGTTCCCAAAACTACAGACTCCGGTTCCAAGAAAATGAGGATTATGAAAAAAGAAAGAAAAGAAAAAAACAAACCCTGGCCAAAAAACCCACACCCAAAAAACCCCCAGGTACCAAAACAACTAACCTCCTTCCCACTCCCATCTCTCTTTCCCTTTTCCAAAAACAGCAACTCTAGAATGAAAGAAAAAGAAACACATCACTTCAGTTACACGAAGGCAGGGACAGAGGAAGAAGCTTTGAACATGGTGAAAATCAGGGATAAGACGACTGCACAGAAAACAAAAGACAGCTGCACCAGCAGAGTAAAAAACGTGTAAGAAATGTGACTATTCACAGACACCTCATTGCTACCTTAGTCGTGAAGGACATCCTCTCGTAGGGCCTAAGCTACTAAAGGGAAACTGTTGAATTGCCTTTCCTCAGACCGGGCCCTCGGTATGCACCTTCATCAACGCCTTTCCAATCTGCACACAATCACTCCTCATTCGGTAATGGCTGAAGATGCACTGTGTCATTTCTTTGGGAACTGATACATTACAAGAGGTGGTTGTGAAAGAAGGCTGCCCAAAATATTTCAGTAGTTTCAAAAAATCCACTCAATACACCCTGCTTTTCAAAATGCTGGCTTTTCATGCAGCATTTTCCAGTCTAACTCCTCTGAAGAAATAAATTTAATTGAAGAGGGAAAAAAAGGTACAATTTTCTATAACTAGAAAAGGCAAATCAATACTTCATAAGTATGGTATGCGCTAAGATAATTAATTTTCCACAATATGCTCAAATCTCAGCAGTGAAAACAGGATAAAACCAAATTAATGACTAAATATTCTACATACTAAGAGCAAGAAAACACGCTTTCATTCTAGTTAAATAGATTAAATGGGAAATGGTTTCTATGGCTGTCAAACTGCAGTCAGTCTGAACACCTTGAATTCTGAACCCTATGGATAGTACCGTAATTGTCTTTTCTTAAGGGTTTGTTAAAAGCACCATATTGTGTCAAAAACCTTTTTGAAGGGAAAGGCAACCTTTAAAAGTCTCATTCATTTGGACTGCGCCTCATTTCGATTATTCCCAAAGCTCATGTAGATTTTATCCCTCTCGTTCTCTGCAAGGTCATATTCTTCTGTCATTTTACTCGTTACATCCCGAGCTTCAAGATCAGCAAACACAGCCTTAAATGCACTTCACCCTCACACTAAAAAAAGAAATCCTTTAGAAAAGGCCATTTTGACATTGGCTGCCTGCAGTTTGACTCCCTACCAGTTCGCAGTGAGATCAAGAATAATACTCCACTTTATAATGCTCACCTCGAGATTGTGTCAGTAATGAAACACTCCAAGCAGGGATCAGTTAGAACGGCAAATGGCTTTAACATTTCCAGGGAGCAAAGGAATTGAAACATACCGCACTCCACATTATCAGAACAGAGAGGGGACTAAAAGACACAGAAATAAAAAAAATAACAAAAAAAAAAAATCATCTTGGTGGAATGTCTTGAAAGAGTGAATGTGTATGGCTGAAGTAGCTGCTGTGCTGTATAAAGCACTATGGTTTTGTTAACCACAGCTTAAAATCAACAGTAAGCACAAGATAAATTCTCACCAGAGTATTTTCTATAAGTATTTCAACCTATTTCCACTTTTTCATAAAAGCAAATATGCCACCAAAAAGCCTTCCTGAAGCAAAGCGTTGCACTGCAAAGGTTTCTTCAAGATTAGTTGCAAATTTATTCCCAAATTTTTAATACCATACACAGATGTACATAGAAAGTTCAAAAATACAGAGAGCAAATGCACAAGCAGAAGCAATAAAATAAAATCCAGTCATAAAATCTGCCCCCCCTCTGAGTGGGATTTCACAGAATCTCAACTGAAGGAAAGCAGGCAATAAAAGCAGATCTGTGGGTGTTTGCACCGTACACAACAATGCATGCAGGTGTGTCTTACTGCATGATATACAAGTTATTTCACTGGAAATTTCACATCTTCTGACACGTCATCCCTACACACCAAGAATCTGATCTAGTTTTGATCATTTCTGACAAGGTGTTTTTATATAGCGACGCGTGGACAGAATCCAATGCCAGCCTTGCCCCATTAGAGAGCAGGGGAGAAATTGTTGCCTGTACTTCTTCTGGGGCCAGATTCTTTGTAACGGACAGAGGACTTCTCCCCTTCCTTGAATCAAAGCAGAAACATTAATTTGATTCTCATTTTTTCAAAATTTGTAAGTGCAATTTTATCCTGAAGAGTGACAAGTTGAAGATAGTTCTTCCTATCTTTAGGTCTCTTCCACGTATCTTCAGTATTTCGTCTGAAGCTAGACAGGGAGGTGATAGTTCGCTGGCTAGAAAGCATGAAGCTTGACTTGGAAACTCTTGGAAAAACAGCCAGCTACAGACAAACAAATATTTTTATTTGTGTGCATGACATTTAATCTGAGTCATTGAGACAAATGAAACGCAAAAATTTCACGTCTACAATTAATATCCCCTACGTTTTTTCAGAGCATGAGTAAGTCCCTAAAATAAAAAGGCTTGGGACTTGCAATGAATTGTTACTAAGCTGAAATGGGGCTGCAGGGATGATAGTCTGGGTGCGTGAAACCGTTGCTTGATGGGATGAGGCCTAAGAAGATCATAAAAGGCTGCCGGTGATGCCAGCTAATGAAGTCACTCCTTCAGCTCAAGGGCTTCGGTACTGTCAGTCTTGCACTCAGTCCTTGCTGAATATGTATCTGTATCGGTTTAGACTTTAAAGCTTCCATGTGTATTTTAAGCCTACTTGAGGAGAAAACTATAGTATTAAGGTTTTTTATGTAACAGTAGCACCAAGAAATAAAACCAACAACCCATTTTCTGAGAAACTGTGAGTTCGAAGTAATTCAGAGTGATCACTGGAAACTGAAAAAAAACTATTTCTTGATTTTGGTATTTGCAAACTTGAGCTAACGCAAGCACCACTATATATTGTCAGCCACTCAGACTTGCCAGTCTTCTTAAAAGGCATGTAAATACTTTCAATTACAGCATAAAGATATAATAATAGATATTTTCTGTCTTCTGTGTATCTCTGCTTTGTAGTTACAGTAAATATTTTGCAATATTTTTATTTTAAGATAAGATGGAATATATACTAACAGGAGGGAAAGTTTTCCACTAAAGAACATAATATTGGAAAATCTAATTAAAAAAACCTTCAGAAAGTTCACAAGGATTTTAGTTCAAGGCTTTCTTATTATACTATTAAATGATTTAATGTCCACTCTGTGTATGAAGCAACGTTATTTATTGCATACCTTCTTCCAGAAGAGCACTTGCTATTTGCAGAGAAGTACAAATACATCATAAATTTTCCTGTAACTAACATTAAAAATGAAAACAACTGCTTTGTATTAAAGAATTACACAGTGCCAAACAACAAATTTGGAAGAAAAACATCAAAATTGCTTAAACTGGATCTTGACTAGTACACTTCAATTGCATTTTGTCCCAGGGTTAATGTCAACCATCTTAGATTATGTAAAAGTGAAAAGCTACATTATTTTCCACTGATCTTGTGTTTCTGTTCCCATCGTCATAGATACCAAAAGTTTCTGTCTATTGTAGACAGCATGCCAGGCTCCCAGCCCACTGGTTTGGGGCAGGTTATTGGAAAATCTAATACTTATCTAACACTTCTCTGCTGATGTAGAAGTGTGAAACAGCTCCCACATGCATCAGACCTGGCCCACCAAAGGGGCAGAGCCGCACGCCTGGGAGGGTGTCAGCTAAGAGCGGGGCTGCCTTTGGCTGCGGTGAGATCAAGCCCCAAACGGAGGGCATGCGTAATTGAGTAAAAGCAGCTCATTTTTTTCTTTTAGTCCGGTTTCAAAACCCCTCACTTTCTCCTCAAGTTAGGTGGCAGGTGCTGAGATGGCTCAATGACACCTTCTGTACATGAACGGTGCTTCTGCGTATATAAAAGGAACAAAGATGGCATTCTGAGCAACAAAACTTTGTTCAAGGAATTTAGTAGAATTTCTTCAAAGGCACCTTGAGAGTAGTTTCCAGACCAAAAGTGAACTTCAACATAATAAAACTTATAAATTCATACACCAGGGCACTGCTGAATCACACCAGCTACATTTCAGAGTTAAAACTCAGCTTTCTACAAGTCAGATATGGTATAATTCAAGAAGAAGGAATAAGAGAAGTAGAAACAGTAGAAAAAGCTCAGAATGGTACAAAAGAACGATTAACAAAAATAGTAACGGGAATGTCTTAAATGACAGAACTGTGTGGTACAGTATCAAAAGCTAAAGCATCACTTCCAGCCTTGCAAGGGTGAGGAGCACCTTCGCAGAGAACCACCCCCCTTCTGAAATAACTTGTACTAAGGGGCGTCACCGGAAAAGAGAACGGGGAAAACACCAGCCCCAGAGAGCAGAGGTGGGGTGCCAGCTACTGGGGACTTTGGTGGAAGGCGCCAGTCCATCCAAAACCAAGGGACGGGATTGTCTGGATGTTATCTGGAGTACTCCCATCACACCAGAAAGTCTTCCGGGGAGGTTTGGAAAGGACAAACCTGCTCTGTGAGGAATTGGGTTTCAGGGCTGAGCAGGAGCCCAACCCGATCCCCAGGGAAGCAGTTTGAGTTGACTCAACTTGGAAGTGCAAAGCAGTTGGCAAGAGGGACAGTTCAAGCAACAGGAGCCTGAATTGAGACTTTCCAGCGTACAAACGAAAACCAGGGACTGCAGCAAATGGTTCTCAAGAAAGCAGATTAAGAAAAGCCGTAGCCCTTACCCAACCTCAGTGGTCAGAAACCAATAAATGGTATAATGATACTAAGGGAATTGTGAATGTTGCATTATTGCTGGTGAATGTATAACTATAACTTCCTGAAGGGGCTTTGCCTGGTCTCAGGGCTTATCCTGCTTAGCTAAAGGGATTATTCTACCAGTCAAAACAGTCCCCATTCATAGCGTTAACTCCTGATTTTTTAAGAGGGTCGGGTACTTGACTTACGGAAGGTTGTATCTCTGGGGTGGGCAATTACAAGCCGGGATCACCTGACCAGCCTGCTAAGACTGCTAAGACTCCTACCCGACAGAGGTATCAGCGTACAAAACTGTTGTCAAACGCATGTTGAAGAGTAATATCCACTAACAGATGGAAAAATTTACCAATAAGGACTGGGCACCCTTCACATTATTCAACTCCTACAACTTTTAAAAATGAAGATTTTTGGACAGTTGGAGTTTTTGCTCAGTTTACTACCTTTTACTCTGATTTTCAGGAAGACAAATTATAAACAAAGTTTCTGAAGAACTCTCAGAATACACCGAGTCACTGGAAGGGATCTCTTTAAAAAGAATAATAAAAAAAAAAGTCATGAAACTTAACCTGAGGATTTGATTGGGCTGTAATTATCCTCTTGAAACTCAATTTCACTGGCATCCCACCTCAAAGATGAGCAAAACACAACATGATTCTGTGATTGAAACCTGTCTGCCGCCAATCCACGTAACTGCCTTATACTTCACATGGACCTGCTCATCTTGTCAAGCAAAGAAAAATCTCATAATCATTTTTAGCACCCCGGAGACCTTCCAATTCTCAAAGTAATATTCCAAACAGCTCAAGTAGAGCACAGTAATGCACAACTCGGCAGCCAACCTATTGTAATGCTATGAAAGAGCAGAACTTCAGATGATAGAGGCCGTAAATTTATAAAATCCTTTTAAGGCCATTCATACCGCAATATGAAACTCAAATGAGTACGTCTCCCATCTGTTCGTTATGGGTTCTTTTTTCCTGGAAGAACTGGGAAGCAACAAAAGGACGGACAGTTACCTAGCGCTGTAAATCTGGATGTTAAAAAAAAAAATCTATCATGTACTCCTTTGGTCATGTACTCCTTTGGTCTGTGCAGCATGCTACAGAACGGGCTAAAACCAAATCTAAACAGCTCTCGAATCCTACTTTACCTGTGTGCGTGTACATACATGAGCACAGAGGTGTCCTCGGAGTGGAGATAGACCTGATTTCTACTAACCAACCCCTAGAACAGCAGCAAAAGAAGGAATCCGTAGCCTATAATTATGCTAGAGCAGGCAATATCTTTCTGTGGGTTTGGGGAAAATTTTCTGGGTAATAAATGCTAAATTATAGCAATCTAATATATTTATTATTAAATAAGCATTCCTAATACTTAATAATTCAGAATTATTAATATAATTTTATTACAGTCTGCAAATTAAATTGGAATCAAATACATACAATGAACAACTTTTCCACAAGTTTGGGAGCACCTTCATCTGGGAAAACTCTTCAAAATACCTGTTTTCTAATGCTTCTGATACTTCTTAAATCACAGCCTGTAGTGCAATTTTTTAATTGATCTTCAAAAGCATTACTACAACAGAAGTAGTAAAGGCACCTGTTAGTTGAAACGTATGGGGCAGAGAAAAAAATTGAGTTCAAATTGCTAAAGAACTGCTAGTTTTGTGTATAAATACAATCATATCAAAATTAGGGTGCTGGGGCAGGACATTGCTTACTACTGATGATGATCACGAATCAATAAATCATATCTTAGAGGAGGAGATGGAGTTCAAAACAGAAGAGGAAGAAATGAAGCTCAGAGGCATGGAGGAGAGGCAGTGCTGGTTTAATGCATTATCTTCCACATCTGGAATCCAGCAATGGGAGCCTGAGGAAGGGATTAGGAATTCGTAATTCTAGATCAATATTTCAGCATAACAATGAGCTATATCATCTGGCTAAAGAATGCCTCATTTAGGTAAAGCTTAAACATCTGTCGCTAACATTAATTTCTGCACATATCTTGTAAAGCTCCTTAGAACTTTCATCTAAAACGAAGTTTAGCACCAAATACTTTCGATATTTTCCTAGAAAATAAGCTAGCAGCTCTCAGGCAGAGGGAAATAAGGGTTTGGGGGTTTGTGGGGTTTTTTGTTTTGTTTTGTTAAAAAAAGGCCATAAAGTGGTGCCAAACTCCGGCCTAGATGATGAATACTCTGGCCTTCATGTCACACTTGGGTTTCTCTGTAGCTCAGCCCTGCCAGTTCTTTGCATGCTGAGTCTGCTGCAGAGAGAAATGGATTTGCCAAGTCCATTTCTCTCGGCAGTAGGTTGTGTGAGCTTTACACACAAAAGGGTTGCTGAGGGGAACTCGCTGAAGTGGTAGTCAGTGTCCTTCCCAAAGCCTTTTCTTATGTAGAGCCACTTCTGCTGCGCGTTGGAGGCCAGTAACAGATGAAGTTGCACATCAGAGCATAAATACGCAAGCGGCAGAATGGGGTGAAAATAGCGCAAGAGGAGATTGACTGCTCAATGATTCACAGTTACGAAAACTCTGCAATTAAGGAAGCAAATTCAAAAGAGACAGTAGGAAAGGAAAAAGGGGCAAACAAGAGACAAGAAAAAGTCAACAAAAAAGAAAGGGGGGGGGAAGAAAGTGGAGGAAAAAAAAAAATCTAATTTCTTGAGGACACACAGTTAACAAGATGTGAAAACATTTCCAAAGATTAAGTTGCCCATTTGCCAAGCATCTTAGTCTCCCAGAAATCCGCATTTCATTCCTATTAAGATACAGTAGATCTGACTCAAAGATTTACACAAAGTCTGAAAAAGGAGGCGAAGGAGACTCAACGGGGAAACGAAAGCTGAAAATTCCTGTGGTCCTCATAGGGGAGCCACAGCATTTTCCTATTGAATAGCATTGAAAGCACAGGTAATCTTTATACAAACAATTCAGCATGTGCTTAGTGCTTAATTTAGGTGCCATTTCAGTGCTGTTTGGTAAATAATTATACTTCACCTTTGTTAGTACTGTCAAACTCTAGATAAAACCATGAATCAAGGTTCTTGCCAAAGAATGAATTTGAATCGCATGCGCTAAAACAATTGCCACCACTAACTCTTCTCTTAGTAAAAATCAAAGACGAGGACTCAATTCAAATACCGGAACGCAATGTTTCAACTTACTTTTATAGTTCAAATTAAAAGCATGCGTCTGCCTTTACAACAGGATGCTAAATTTAAGTTTACCGCAGTAACACAAGAATGACACTAATGTTACATAGCCATGGTATCTCTCCAAACAATATAAACAACTGTTCACATACTAAATTGATTGTCTGAACTTTTAAAATGAAGTAGTCTTTTGCAGTATTTCACAGCTGAACTACTGAATCAATCTTACCAAGTCTTGCAGGTATGTCATTTAGTGACAACATAATTGTATTTTAAAACGTGTGCAAAAGACTCCCTAGTCCAGTTTATACTGAGGCTTTACCTAGATAATTGTATCAATCAGTAAGGTAAACCTGTCCTGACTGGAGACAAGACCTCATTAGATTACATTGCATTATAACAAATTCATAACAGTTCCTAATGAAACACTTGCCATCCAGCAAAGTAAGGCGATTAAGTAAACAGCGCTGCAGCATGACACCATGTGGTAAAATGCCATGGGGAAGGGTTTAATTGCAAAAGCTTGTGTTAAATGCTGAGCTCCAAACAAGCTGATCTGAATCCAAAGTGATAGGATAAGAAATAGAGCACTCTTAAGTATTTCTGGACTGTACATCTAATTACTTGTGGATGGAAACTAACAAAGTCCAAAATATGCACAGCAAAGAAGGAAACATGAGGGTGTGCCTGCGTACACGTGCTTGTTATTTTTTTAACCCATATAAAATTCACATCCCAAGGTTGCATATAGATTGCATATGTTAGGTCATATATGTGTATTTTCACAGTTGTTATCAGTCAGGTCTCCTGTTTGCATAAGCAAATGTTGGGAGACTGATCCAATGAAAACCTCCACCCAAATAAATACCAGGTGAGCCCTGCTCATCAGGCACCATATTTTGATGTAGGAAGTTCATGTCACCTTCAGGTGCATACTGGCTCAATGGAAGTGAAACTCTTTGCTTCTTGGCAGAAAACAGACAAGCTGTTGCCTTCCCATCCTGTTGTCCACCCACTGGTGGAGAAACTTCGATGTGAAATTTTCATATGGGCCTAAATAACTTGGTCTCATCTTCCAAAGTGCTACAGATGCCAACATACTATGGCAAGCCAAGAGGACCTCAGATTCTATGAGCTCCAGTCACTTCACACTTTGAAAGATTTGAACATTTTTCCTCTCAGAAGACTTCTCATTTTCAAGTAATTTGATGACCTGAAAACTTGAGAGTTCACTGAGCTCCCCAATGAGCTTCCTCTTAGCACAGCAAAACATCAGAGCATCCGCAACATTATGAAACTTTGCAGAACATGGTTCACAAATGACGGCTCAGCTACCGTAGGTGCTGTACACCAGCAGCCAAGCTCTGATACCATTTTCATTGTAGTGGGCCCCTCACTACAAGAAGGACGTCGAGGTGTTAGAGTGTGTCCAGAGAAGGGCAACGAGGCTGGTGAGGGGTCTGGAGAACAAGTCTTATGAGGAGCGGCTGAGGGAACTGGGACTGTTTAGCCTGGAGAAAAGGAGGCTGAGGGGAGACCTCATCACTCTCTACAACTACCTGAAAGGAGGCTGTAGCGAGGTGGGTGTCGGTCTTTTCTCCGAAGTAAAAAGTGATAGGATGAGAGGAAATGGCCTCAAGTTGCGCCAGGGGAGGTTTAGATTGGACGTGAGGAAAAATTTCTTTACTGAAAGAGTGGTGAAACATTGGAACAGGCTGCCCAGGGCAGTGGTTGAGTCCCCATCCCTGGAGGTATTTAAAAGACGTGTAGATGAGGCGCTTAGGGACATGGTTTAGTGGGCATGGTGGTGTTGGGTCGACGGTTGGACTCGATGATCTTAGAGGTCTCTTCCAACCTCAATGATTCTATGATTTTCCCTGAAATGTAGAGCCAGACTTCCAGACAGACTTGGCCCTTGAGCCATGCAAATACTAGACGGCGGTAAAGGAAACTGCTCTTTGTTAAGCAAAATAACACAGCTTGAGAGGGATGTTTTAAAAATAAACAAAAGACTGAAGACCCAAAGAGGCACCATGCTTTTGGAGGCTGGGTTATCCTCCTAACCTTGGATAATGACAAGTCAGAAAATCTGCCTCACCTGCCTGCCCTGCTGGACAGTCCACTTCAGCATCCCCAACGCCGGTGAGCCAAAGGGTTTTCAAGCATTGGCTTTAGTAAGCATCTGAAAAGGATCTGTGGAAGAGTCCTCACGAGACGTGTGGACTGACCACCTACCAGACCACCCAAACAGGGCCCGGTGAGATAAATCTGCGCTGCCCGGGCTCCTCCGCCTGCGCTTCCAGTGCAGACAGCAAGTGCCACAGACATCGCAGAGTTATCGCAGGGGAGCAGGGTCCGGGTTGCCTGGGCTCTGTTTATTTTTAAGCGTAGCCTGGGAGAATAAAACATGCCGTAAGCTAAACAATTAGCCTTCCAAGACAAATGGTATGGGTCGGACAGATATTACAGTGTAGCTTCTGATCTGCCAATGAAGTGGGCTACAGCTGCAAGTCATTACACTGAAGTGAAAATAGATTAACTGAATACATAAACTGCCTGATCCTTCTGTAAAACTGAGCAGAGGATTTGTGGGATCTGTAATCCTGGTATTCAGGTCTTCCCTTATGCTCTGCAGAGACATCCGAATCTGTTTCATGCATGTCACACAGCTATTTTCAGCTGAGTCCTCCAATATTGGAGATTTTAAAAAAGGTCTTTGCAACAATATTCAGCTACACTAGACACTATCTATCATGGAGTTTTAGGCAAATGCCTATACGTTCATTCCCCTTGGAGGGGAATATTTATGATGCAGTATATACAATATTACATAGTATGTGGAGATTGTACTACTGTGACATTACTGTTCGCTGAAATTGTCACTTTTTCAGTTCAATTTGCAAGTGTTTGTCTCTAAATTAAAACCATCTATATTACAGCAAAAATACATATTTTAGGGCCATCACTACTATGATGTTAAAAATACAGATTTCTCCATATGGAAAGTAATGTGAATATAAATGGTGTTTTTGCGTGTGTGTATACAGATAAACCCAAGTATGGAGGCGCACATTTAAAAAAATCACCAAAATAATGCTCGTCTGAGAAATTAGAAGGCAATTTTGCAAATATTTCACTAAATCTAACCAATCAGTCTACAAATACATGTAAAAGAACAAAAAGCCAGTATCACAAAACTCTTCAGATGGTAAAGATGCCTGAGGAACCTACGACTGGTGGCTCAAGCTCTGGAACCCAAACCAGGCCTTCAGTTCATCCTGCAAGGAGGGCAGAGAGAGGTTCCCCATAATACAACGTCCTTAAAGTTGGATGCAGTTCTAATATACATATATTCTTTTAGCCATATTGTCACTGAAGCAGAGAACAGTATTAAAATAAGTAGCATTCTTGAAGAGAACTACCTTATCAAAATGGTTACCCATCCCGGTCTCACTAATATCAAGTGGAGTTCTGTTGTACATAGTTAACCTGAAATCTTGGCAAAAATCTGATTAAACACACAATACTTAAGCCATGTTAAGCATATCTGTACTTTGATCTAAACTGCCTCTTAATAGTCCCAGATGTTCTCTCCCAGACCTTCATGAAGAAGCGATGCCATCCATACAATAGAAGTTATTTTACAATAAAAAACTATTTCCTTGAAACACACAATTTTATGAAGTACTGTATTAACTCTTATAAAATTATAATCTAGCCTGTTTTTATTAGTATTCATGAATATGCTATTCATTAATATGTAGGATATGCAATTTATATTATTAAATTATTCTTTAACAGTTTCAATGCAAAAAAATCAGCATTTTGGTCAGACTTCAACATTTCTTTTTCATTTAAAAAACTGCGCACTTGTAATACCAAAAACTACATTTGTAAGCAACAATCTCTAGATTTTTCTTACACTGATAGCTTTCAGTAATATTATCCTCCAATTCCAAAACCAGTAGAAAAAAAATGTGCATGAGAACCCTGAAAATAGACTGAAGTTTTCTTTGAAGAAAAAAGGAATAATTAAATTATCATAAGGAAGTGACAGTTTTGAAAGTATCTTTGTCAAGTTATTTTGAAAAGTGTCACTTCCAGCTCACCGTCAAGAGAGGGTGCCAATGAGGGAGAACTTACGTGCCAACGAGGGAGAACGAGGGAATGCAAACTATTAAAATATTTCATAAGAGAACTTGGACTCCCTGCCTCTTTGCTAAAAATCCGTGCGTCAGAGAACCTAGTATTAGTCCATAATCTAACATCAGTATTGTTTTGGCAAGTAATTATTAATCCGTTCAGAACTAATAGAGTTCAGTTAAAATCTAGCTGCCGCTTTGGATGTTGAAGAAAGAGCCTGACGCTTCTAAAAGATAGAGATACCTAACCATTGGCATGTGTCTTGACTGAAGTATAAATTAGCCGCTCTCTTAATGGGTTTTGCATGAGTATACAAAAGAACTCCTTTAAACCAATTTCCTTTGCTTCTCCATCAAACTCTCAGTTTTAGTCATTTTGTTACACGGAATAAGAATCTTCTGATTTAAACAGGAATTGTAGGCAAGTATATTTTAGGAATTCAGAACTCTGTCATGCCATAGGAACATTTGTTCTTTCTTTAAAGGGATATAAAATAAATAAATAAATAAATAAATAAATAAATAAATAAATAAAAACAAACCTGAAGGGGGGGGATCACAATTTATATTTTTATCTCCACTACCAGCCAGGTCACTGAAAGATCAAGACGAAACTGTATTTTCCCTCTATACCCAGTTAATGTTGTGCTCTTGACAGGCTTATGTGGATGATCAGTTCTGAAACTTGCAATAAATTATTCTCTATGTACTTTGTATGCAGGCAGCATGAAAGGCAGGTACACACAAAATAAGCGTATCTGTAGGTATCTTCCTGCGTTGGTTTTCAGCACTGAGAAGAAGTAAATACATTTTTTTTTTTACCTAACCGAATTCTTTGTTTTCTTCTTCTATTTGTTACTTACCATAAATTGTAGAATATGTCTTTCTCTCCCTCTTCCATGATTTTGCTGGTGCACTCAGACAGGACACTTTGCTATGAAAAAGGACCCGTTTGCTTTTTTCCACCTAATGCCTCAGCCTCCCCCACCCAAACCATTTTCTAGGCTTTTACCAATAAGGCTTTTCCACTTTTCTGAAATCCCTGCTTTCAGACAGGACTACAGTGCGTAGTCGCAAGAGTTATTTGATCAACCACAGTCATAAGAGTTATTTCGTCTGCCATGGATGTTAAAGTAAATACATTCCCTTCGCTTTGTTCTGCAAAATTTATGTCTCGGAGGCAACAGCAAGATGGTGGATTCCACGTATACTGTAGCCTCCTGTAAGACATAACCAAAGCCCTAACCAAAATCCCTACACGGTGTACAGACTCTCCAGTTTCATGTACAGGTCCGCAACTGAAGCGCCCTACTAAGAAAAGTCGTTCCCTACAATTGCCCGTGGACATTTCAGATGAATGAAAGGTTTCATTTTCATTTCTTTAGCTTTCATTCTGGGGAAAAACAGAAAAGGAAGAAAAACCCTATCTTTATCGCAAACTATTTTATTACTTAATTGAATGTATTTCCTCATTCTCTTTACCTTCTCAGAAAAGCAAAACAAAAAGCCCACCAAAAACAAATTTAAAAACCCAACCCTACCGAGCAGCTTCACATCTGCAAGCACAATCCAGTCTCTCTCAGACCCGTTAACTTTGGCAAGGAAGCATAATGCGGTCCAAAGGGAAAAAAAAAGTAGTCAATAAAACTCCAAAGACAATCAAGTCCTGTACAAAATACTAACAAGGTTTTCAAAATCTTTTGGGACCTACCTAAACCAAAAATCATTTGAGATTAAGAATAATATGGGATTTTTTCCCTTTACCGGGAGGGTTCAGTCAAACACAGGAAAAGCTCTGATTCCTAAAGCCTAAGTAAAACTGGACATAAAACGCAGTGTGAAAGCACTACTATTTTATAGTACAGCAAAACTACAGGCAGGAATCATGGACATAGGCATGAAAATTAACACAATGGAAAAAAATGTGTTCAACCACTCTTTGGCTAAAATGGATCCCTGTTCTTTTCTAAGGGTGATACTGATGCCCCAAGTCCATCTGCATCCTGAAGGACTTGCACATCAAACCAAAATAAAAAAAAAGTTCTGTGAAACTGGTGCACATTTCTGCTTGAAAGCTCATGGTCTGAACTGAAAACAGCACTTGCTAATTCAGATGTTTTTCGGCCTACTTTCATATTTTTCAAACTATTTTTTGGTTGTTCATTTGAACAACATACAAGAACAGTGTGCGTATCTACATATATGTACCAGAAATGGCAAAGTATTAAAAAAGAAAAAAATTCCTCAGTTTTTAGTAAGCCTGCAGTAACTACAGTAAATAAAATCTTATTACTTGTGAAATACAAGGTCAACGGCTCTGGTCTTAAACAGTTGCTCTCTGTTTTCAGGCTAGTTTAATAAAACTGAACATGTCAGTTCCTAAAATATAAATGGCCACCAAGAGACTAGGTCGACAGAAAATATGTAGTTTCACATATGGCAGATTTTGTTTTTAAGCATTCCTTCTAATGGCAATAAAAAGAAATGAAATAACCCAGTGGAGCGCATCTACCCGATGCAGCCTCTGGTAGCTGCCCCAGGCAGGGGGAGAGGAGCACACTTCGGATACCATCAATTAAAGGGAGGTGGGTCATTAATCTTTGCTGTCAAAGCCAGAGTTCTGCTCAGTTGGCTTCTGCCGTATGCAACTTGCTGGATATGCTTTAACCCAAACCAGCTGAGTTCACCTTGATTCTGTTTCAAAACTTCTGAATGCACTCATTAATGATCATCTATACTACAGGAACGATTAGAGAAGCAACCTTCCCATAGATACGTATCTCGACCCTTTTATGCACACACACCTTTTATGTTCAAAAAGTTGCTGAAACACCTTCCATTGCTGCTGGTAGCGGTTATTGTAACGGTTTTCCTCGCTTCTTCATCCAGCCTAATTTCTGAGGCCTACTATTTCATTCTTCTTGCACGCAACATTTGCTAAACAGTTTTTGCAATTTTGATACTCTGTTTTTTTGAAAACTAGTGCTAATTTATACAATTATTACTACTCAGAAGTCAATTCCTCAATAACAAGATGCTTCCTTAGAACCAGAACAGTTTATTCATCTGACCCAAGGATCAGTGAAAGTCCCAGCTTTCAATAACCGACCCTCAGTAGACAGCAAAACAGTTCAGAAAGAATTTCCTACCACGCACGGGACATGCTGATACACTGCCTAGACTTGAGTCTACAGCAGTCGTGTTCAAAATGCAGAGTCATGACATGAAGGTTGCAGCTTGTACTGTTGGAGAGGGAAGCGTTTGGAAGGGACCCGTCCCTAGATGAGACCCAAAGCCTAGATTAATTCCTATAATGCACATATGGGCTCTGTTTCGATCCTGGCTCCCTAGAATAAACAAGGCTCAGGCAATTTCCTCCCATCTACCTGCCTCTCCATCCTTTTCTATGGAAATTGTCTTCTAACACATTTGGAGGCCATTAGTCAGCTTCAACCAGACCTGGAAGAGGGGTGGAAAACGGTAGGCAATTAATTTCCCTTCGGTTTGGGAAATCAACAGATGGGCGGAGGGGAGGCCCCTGAATTCACACCCACACAAAAGCAAGACGATCCTGCCATTGCCAGCCCCGCCAGGCAGATCCCATAGACGCCGGACGGCTGTTCAGATGGCTCCTGGCTTTGAGCTAGTTGTAGAACACCAAAGGGGTCCAGGGACCGACAACAGAAATTTTAAGAAAACTCAGGTTTTTTCACTAGTTGTCATGATTAAGTATGCTTTCTGAAGTTTGAGGTTATGGACCATACTCAGCACAAGCAACCACTTCATCTACCCATGCCCACCATTCATCACAGTCATTCAGAAGGGAGTTGTGTGCCCTCCTTTATATGACATGCCAATCAATTTCCAGTCATTTCATTAGCTTACTTTATATGTCTTCCCCTATAAATTAGACACAAAACAAAGCAGGTTGTTAGAAAAAACCCCCACGTTGCTTCTCACAACACATCCTACCTGCAATATCCAGACAAGGGGTTTTTTGCGAACTAGTTTAACAAAATGAGGAATGGTGAATAACTAAAATAGTAGAAACATCTTGCATAAAAATCTTTCTAAAGATGGTATGTCAGTGGTTTGTTGCCTTTTTTCTAAATTGGAAAAAAAAAAATTAATTCTGATTTGGCATCTATGGCTTGGGGTTGGATTCCAAGTTTTATAGTTAAATAACTCTCTGTTCCATTGCACGTGTGTGCATCTGTGAAAAAGAGCATTTGTATATCTGAAGATATATTAATAACAGATTAACTTTCACACGAAAAGGCAAAAGACAGATTAAATATTTGAAAACATGTTAAGTCATGAATAAAATTATTAAAAGGGCATTTTGACAGTATTCTAATATATTCTTTAAAACATTAAAGTATGAATTTTGTCTGTAAAAAAAAAAACAAAATCCAAGTCTCTACATATTGTACACATTTGTTAAAGGAAACGTCAGCCTCTGCCAATGGGCACAGAATCAGTTTAGTTTTGCTGTTGAGAACACGAAGTTCTTTAATAGGCTTCTAGCTGTATTTGAATGATATGGATGCAGTCCTTGTAATAAACAGCAAATCTGTGTAAAGACATAATCAAATATATTGCTAGCTATTACCTCCAGACAGAAGATGCTGAAGAACCATTCTCAGTTCTTCCTTTTTATCACATTATGTTGTGGTGCAAGCTTATTTAAAAAAAAAGTTGCAATCTCAGCATAGTACTTAAAAACTCAGAAACTCTTTGAAAGGAAATCTCAGCTCTCTGCATGTTGCATGTAGCACTGTGTGGGTGTTTTTAAACATGGTATGAACAGACACTAGAACCAGTGAAAAACATGCCTTACTTGGTGTTCCTACATTCCCACGTAAAAGCAATTTTAAAAAAAAACACAACCCAAAAAACTTAAAAAATTCAGAGTACCGTGTAACAAAAAAAAAAAAACAAACCAAAAAAAACCCTACCCACAGCATTCATACTGCAGCAAACCAACATATCACATTCCACAGGCTTCCCAACAACTTCACTGCGATTAGCTTGGTTTGTATAATTACTGTTATTTTAGTAAACACTTCACATTCCAACTACTTAATACATTATTCACTGCAAATGGCTCCATTCTGCTCTCGTTAAGTCAGTATCAATACTCAGCAACTTTTTTGGATTAATACAAAAATATTCTCTGAGTTTATTTTATCTATATAAATTTCTCTGTCCTTCTCTCTACGATATTTTTATATAGCAAACAGCATGTGCCAGTTTGGGGGCATTTCCTAAATTCATTTGCACAATTCTTAGAATGTAGATGACCACAGCAAGTGAGATCTGTAGTCGCAGATCCTAGTGATTCCCAAAACAGGACTGCATTTCAAGTATGGTGTAATGCACCATAACTTGGGTTCAGAACATGACAGAAGCTTCATCTTTCTACTAGATTTAAGATACTTTTTTTCCCCTTGATCTGAATTGTTTCAAGATTATCGTACCTGTATGCTCCAGGGAAACCACAGTATCACATCTTTCTTTGCAAAGCTTATAGGGCATTTTTGGATCAATACCTCAATGCATTAGACTTCTCTCCAGTGCCAGCTTTTATCCTTCAACGTGGTTCCTTTCAATATTCTTACCTTATTTTTTCCTTCACTTTTTTTTTTTTAACCACCCAAACTGACATTCTTGGTCAGTGCTTGCTTCCACTCTGCCTTGCCTTCAATCTTGACTTTCTGCTCTGGTTGCACACGTCAGGATTGGGTAGTTTTGAAGAGAATTCTCTCCATGGTTTTCTGAAGGTAAATGTAGGATTATTTGCATTCTTCCATTTTCTGTCTGCCACCTCCAGCTGTTCACACTGAGTTGCAGTAGTAAACGCTATTTGATCTTAGCATTTTTTTTTCCTCCTCCTCCACTTAAAAATGCAGTTTCCATTTGCCTGGCATGTCTGTAGTGTTTCTAGCTTTGTAGAAGTGAAAGGGGTTTGAGCACTCCCAAATGTCTACCTAGCACCAACTGAGAGCAAATATAAACTCTTTACTTATAAACCCTCTGCCTCCCCAACATAAATCAAACTCTGCATCTGTGGGAAAAGATTGAACCTTCATTTAGAAAGGTAATTTTCAATAGAACTAGACATTTTGGAAATTTTGCACACGCTAACAAATCCTTTAAGAGGAATATGGAAACGCATGTGACGAGAACATTTTGGGGGAAGAGCAGAGTGATCCTGAAGTGGAGAACTTCACACCTTTCCCAAGCTCTGCTGGGGGATTCCAACTCAACAGGACATCAAGTCATTTCCTCCAGATCAGACCACAACACTTACCACTTACACATACGTTCAAAAAAATACTTATTCAGCTTCTTTAACGATAGCTTCCAGAATATTTTTAAAATATCAAATACCAAACTCTGAGATATACTTACCTATTTCAATATTCTCTTTCCTCACCCCAATGGAAGGGAAATCAAGTCAATATAAGTATCCTAGATTGGGAGTACTGTTTCAGAGAACTGTTTTGATTTTACAGACATTGGGGGTTTTTTTGGTGAGATTATTTTTGGGTGGGTGGTGGTGGCGTTTCTTTGTTGTTTAAGGAAAAAAAAGAAAAAAAACCACCTGAATTTTCCAATAGAAAAAAGTAGCTTTGTGCGAAAAAGATAGGTCACTGGGGACAAACCACTTTAACTTGCTGACTTTAGCTGAGTGTTTTTGTCACCTTACCTTTAGCTGACTGTTTTCTTCCACCGCTGGTTGTAAGTCAGTCTCTCCATGAGTAACTCCAATAGTTGCGAGCAGCAGGAACCCCCCTACCCCCCCCCCACCCGATTCTTGTCAATTCAACAGCTCCCCAACAAGACTCCAGTAGTACTGATTTGGTTTTGTTTTTTTTTTTTCTCTGCTTGGGTAGGTTATAAGTAAAGAAACACGGAAACCATCTGTTTGTGGATGTTTGATGATAATCCCCCAAATGTAAGCCTCTACAGGCCTATCTCTAGGAAGATAAATTCATTTTATTTTAATTGAAAACTTAATTTCCTAAGAAATTGATGAAATGGATCCCACTTCCTACCATGCCCTTCCAGATGCAATTTCCTATTCACCAGTAGCAAACTGATCTTCCAGTGCTGTCATTAGCCCAGATATAAGTCCTATTGAAAATTTAATCTAAGTTAATCATGGAGGAAACTAATTGGAGGGGTTTATTTTGCTTACCAAAATCTATTCTTAGCATGAATTTACTATCCATCACCTACCTGTTCAATATGTTCCAGCATTCCTGTAACTTCAGGATCAAACTCATGACCATACTTTCATGCTTTCTTTCCCCTTTGGTCTAGCTACTATCTTCATTTAGTAGATCCCCATCTGGCTCTGGTCAGGGCAAATAAGGCATTTCGGATCCTTTTTGGTGTCACGATCGGAATATGACAACACCTGTCTTCTTCCCACCAGTCACAAGTTGGACTAGAATTCAGTAGCCTGCAAAGGACACAGTCCCTTGGGTCTTGGGCCAACCTCTGTTGCGGTATCAGACACATGGGGTGTAATATTGGGAATATATGGGAACTGTTGGACTTTCCTTAGCCTTTATACCTGGAAGCAAAGCAATGCTCCCAGGAGGACAGCTAACATAAATCAAATTAGTCCTGTTTCTGAACATTTAACTTTCTGAAACTTCACCTTCATCAAACAACACAAGCACAATTTTGAATGTGTTTTAACTTCAGAATGAAGAAAAAAGAGAAAGAAAAGTAATTGGAAACTTAAAGTGATGGCAAAAAAGAAGGACCATTTCTGCTCCATTACTGGCAAAAAGCACTGGGCTTTTATCATTACCAGAGAAATGGTCTCTGTTTTTCTTTATTCATTGAAGATTTATTTAAAATAAGCCATATGACCAAACCGTTGTCGAAAGGTAGATGTTAATAACCTGGCTAAGATACTGTCCTCTCAAGCCTAAATTAAAACTTGCCATATTTACATATTTTCCTTTTTTTTTTCCCCCCTCCATACAAATAAAAAGCCATTCAAAGTCAAGTTCTGAACGTCTAATAAGAATTCAGACTTCGAATATGTTGAGTGCTTCTCAATTTATCAGACTCCATGCTGATCATCTCTTGGTTCTCCACTGCCTTTAAGGGGAGCTAGGAAAACTTCCTAGCTCTGACTCTCAGCAACACTATCATCACTTTATAGCAAGTTTCTGACTGAATTAATTTTTAATTGTTAAAATAAATTACTGCAACAACCTAAGAAAAAGCGAAGTTGATTTTTCACTTCATTACAACTAGCTGTGCTAGTATTCCAGCTGCTCTTCTCTGATTACATTGTATTGAGTCTGGCTTGCGATATGGAAAAAGATCCCATTAGGAACTGACCTAATCCAATCATGCAAAGAGCCCACAGGCTTAACGGAGAGGTTGGCCCCATATCATCCATCTATCAAGAGTCCTACATAATTGTTGTCAAGTAATACAGAGCATCGATTGAGCCACAGACTCTGAAAGTAGTTCAGGTATAAAGCACTTCACGATCAATAATAACTGCAATTATTTATCTCTTTTTAAAAAAAAAAAAAAAAATCCTTATTTATTTTCCCATGTTGGAAATCTGGCCAGATACCTGACAACACATGTAGCTGTTACGTTTCAAGTAAAAGGACAGGCAAGAGCAGAAGCTACATCACTGCTGCTTCTTGGTCAGCCAGTGGAGTTGCTGTTGTGGCTGGGCAGTCCTCCCTTCCCAACCTCATACTCTGAGGTAGCTGATCCTCCCACAGCTCTTTCAGCTGTTTTGCCTTAATGTGGAAGACTCTGCAACCCTGTTTCCACTGAGCAAATGCATTCAACTGTCAATTCGGTAAATGATCAAGATTTTGGCAGTACTGACCTGTAACGTAATTGTTTACAGAGCAGCATAAAGGCTGAGTCTGCTGCCTATGACCCAAGAAAACCTTCATAACAAAGCTGCTGGAGGCAGTGGCAGAGAACGAACAAACATAACGCTGGGTGGTTAGGGAGGCTGCGCCGTGCATCCTCTCGCTTCCTCCTCTCATTTCACCTTGCTAGGTAAGGCCCTGTGAGAAGTACAGCAGGTCTTTCACAACAGACTGGAGATTGCCTGGTGCTCCAGTCCAGGTGGGCCTGGAAACCCCCCCAGTGCTGACGTTGAGCCCTGGCACCCTGCTGAGGAAGCTGAGGTCATGCTAACACACAGCCCCCTGCCTCTGGATTTGGAGCTGGGTTCTGGATGCCTGGCTTGGAGAATAGGCAAAGTAAGCAGGTCAGTTTGCAAAAGAGAGAGAAGAAAGCCAGACAGGATGAGAGCCTAGCAAGTTCAGTGTTCTGCAAACACCACTTCCAGTAGTGAGTGTCTGAGGCCAGGCAGGCATTTTTATGCAATGCAGAAACAGTTCATGCTCTTACAATATATTTCTGATCAAAAAACAGATTGCTCCTGTAGGCATAAAGAAATTAAAACACCAGTTTCCTTCCATTAGTATCAGAGCACTGAGGTGAAGGGGGTGCTTGTGTGTGTGTGTGTACACATCCTGTCCTCCCTCCAGAAGACACTCACAGATAACGTAATTCCCTCCCAGCACCTCTCGCTGCGATAGTCATGACCCAAAACATCTCAAACTATAAAGGCCAGAGATGCCTGTAGTCATAGAGGAGAGATGAGTTAGGGCCCAGATGTACAAACTGGACATACACAAGTCCAGAAAATAGCTCTGCTGTAAAGCACTTGGAGGTCCTGGCAGATGGCAAGGTGAATGTGAGTCAGGAGAGCACCTGTGAGGCAATGAAGATAAACCATGTCCTGGACTGCAGCAGGTCAAGGGATGCGATTACTGCACTTTATTCAGCACTTGCTAGGGCACGCCGGATACTGCGTCCAGTTTTGGTCCCCCCACATTTCAAGAGACATTGAAAAACTGGATAGGGTCCAGTGAAGGGCCACCAGGATGATTAGAGAATTGGGTAACTTACCATGTGAAGAAAAGTTGAAGGAACTGGGCTTGAGAAGAAAAGGCTCAGAGGATCTAGTCACAATCATCCAATACCTTAAAAAAGTCATTGTAGAGAAAGCAGAGGTACTCTTCTCATCAGGATGCATTTTAACAAAACATGAGGTAATGCGCACAAGTTGCTTCAGGGGAAAGTACATCTGGATACAAGAAAAAAATTCTTCACCGTGAGAGCAACTGAGCATTGGAATAGATTGCTCAGAGAAGTGATAGAATCCCATTCCTGGAAATAATCAAGGCTCAGCTTGGTCATGTCCTGGATAACCTAATCTAAGGCCTGAAATCTAAGGCTTGCAGCAGAACGTCAGACCAGATGATCTCCAGAAATCCCTTCCAACCTAGACTTTTCTGTGGTTCTAATTCAAAACCAAAGGGGAGGGGGGGGGGGGGGAGGAGAAGGTACAACATTTTTCTCTAAATGAAGATATTTCCACAACTTAATTTCCTTCACTCAATTCATTTAGCAACAATCTTTTTTAAATAATACAACTCCCCCTCTCTCTCTCTCTCAAATCAAATAAAAAAAAAAAAAAAAGAGGGCAGCAAAAGCCATCAATGTAACTTGCCATGCACAAATTAAACTAAACTGCTGGGTTGTAAAACTACACAGCTTGTTGGAGCTACATTTATTTTTAAAACAGTTAAGATCCAACTCAATATCAACAGCAAAGAGCTTAAACAATCATCAATAGTGCAAATCATTGTTTTATCCTAAATGCCAAATTTAAGTGACTCTGTTACTGAAAAAGGAGAATTCCACACGACCTCCCTGCAGTATTGTAAGGGAAATCAGAGGATGGAGCTACCTGGCATTCAGCAAGCCTTGGCTTGATTGCTGAGTAGTAATCCACAACCAGATAAAATGACAAGTGGTTGTCTGAGACAGAAGGCCTAAGAAATGGCTAATAACAGGTTTTTGATGAATTACCTAATCAAAATCAACACACATGAAAGGAAGAAGATTGTCAAGATGATTTACTAACAAAGATGAGACTCCAGGACCATCTTAATAAGAGGAAGTGTTATACATTATTTCTACATTCAAATTTGGAGAAAAAAAAAATCCTGCATAGACTCTTAGAAGAAACAAGATGTTGAGTTACGTTAGGTCGTTACACAGCCTGATCACAATGATCCAGCCCCAGGCTGGAAACCACTAGCAAGACAGCATTAAGACACAAAAATTAGAACAGATTAAAGTATCCCTAATTCAGTGCTTCTCCAGGGACAGTAAAGAGTGTCAGTTCTTCCAAGGTCAGGCTGGACGCGGCTCTGAGCAACCTGATCTAGTTGAAGATGTCCCTGCCCACGGCAGGGGGGTTGGACTAGATGACCTTTTGAGGTCCCTTCCAACCCAAACTATTCTATTATTCTATTATTCCACAGCTCTTAAATTTCCAAGTTCAGTTGTGGAATCTGAATGCTTATCATAAGTTGCCCATATTATTTAAATACCATCCCTGAAAACTCAGTTTGTTGTTGCCTTATGCAATTAGGAAAAGAAATTTGACCAGCAATGCAATGCTCAACTGGAAGGAAGACTGGGCAGAGACTTATGCTCACCAACTGCTCTGACTGACGCTCGGAACTTAAAGCTCATACAACGTCACTCCCGTTTCTCCTCTAAAATCAAAGCAGCACAACAAGCATTTCACTTTCTGAAGTCTCTCTAACGGGAACAAAAAAGGGCAACAGATAGCTCCTCACAAGTGTCTAGCAGGGGAGGAAAGATGCAACCGGTGTGGAGTGTGAGATACCTTGTGGGTCTCCCATTGAGAATCAACAGAGGAAAAGAAGAATAAAAACACGCCCTGGGGGAAAGCAAGATTCGGGAGATAAGGAAGAGAATAAATTATTTTAAAAATGAAATAAAGGACAAGAGGGAACGAGAGGAAGCTTTGGCAATTAAAAAGGAGATGACAAAAAGTAATTAGGAAAAAGCCTAAATGACACATAGGAAGGAGAACGCAGCTCGTTTGCTCAAGTTGCTATGTTGCCATGCCTCCCTTGCAGAAGCTAGGCAAGGAGAGAGGAGAGCTAAGCGCGTTACTGAGAGCACTGTGATGGGGGAATACTCTGGCTAGCTGATGCAGTCTGTGGGAGGAACTGCACAGCAGCTCTGTATTCCCCCCGGTTTGATCTCTGAAAAACAGCACTAAAGTAAATATATGCTCCTGTGGAAGTTCAGCGATGTCCCTGGAGCTCATTCATTTTCTAACCTTTTACCAGCTGCTGGCCTGAAATGGTAGGAGTTCACTTTAAGCCAGACCGGATTTCAAAGGAAAGGTCCCAGAGGTGACAAGCTGCTCATTAATTCACAGTAATGCCTTAGTGCTGCAGGAGCTGTTTTAAACGCACAATCTGAAACTATTTAGAGCCACCAAATAATTCTATCACGAGAAGCCACGGCACACTTCACACATTTACTAATGTTAAAATCTAGCTATGTAATCTGCTGATAGAATTAATGCAGAAAAAGGAGGAGACTGGCATTTTATTAAGAAATGCTAATCAATCTGTTTTTGAAGTGTCCCTCATTTGCATTACAAACATTGTTATGAAAATTCAGCATTATGCTCCTCTGTGCAGCATTGTACTGCTCTACTGAACATCAAAAATATTCACTTCCTCAGAGCAGGGAAAAAAAGGGAATGAAAAATCATGATCAAAGATAACTTCAATTACTTGTTAATTTCACCTTAATTCCACTCTTGGGATAATAAGCCTTCCTCATAAGTTTCCTTCCCTGTAACAAATTCTGATATATGCTTATAGGTCCCTAAATATATTCCCACAAGAAGTACATGAATAAATATGCATCAGTGTAATTTACATAGCCTTCACCACAAGCATGGTAGGGCTGTTCATAAACTCACTACTGTTTACTGTGTGAAAAACTCATTAAAATCCCCTTTGAATACCGGAATGAAACTTATTTTTTAATTTATTAGACATATTCTCATTGGTCTTGTATTTAACAACATCAAGTAAGGGATGCACAGAGACACTTTTTTCCTCCAGTAAAAATAAAATAACAGCACAGAAAAATCAAGTATATACTCCTGATAGCGTATCAAAACTTCACACACTCATTCCCAAATAAAATACTACTTTTGCTGTTGTATAGACTTGATAAGTTGAAATGAAGAAAAAGATAATATTTTTTTAAGTTGGTTTATCTATCAAGTATTTATCCACAATTTATTACTGAATATACATTCTTCCCTTCTCACAGAGCGCTGAAATGTTAACTGCAAAGTCTCGGGGAAACAGACCTGACTCACTGATCAACTCTATAAACAGGTAGAAAATTAAGAAATTATTAAACTTGCAAAAGCAGGCAACAAATTGGTAGATCTCAGTTACTTATTTACCTCCATCAGCTGCATATGAAATAAATTTCTTTAAAACAATTCTCTTTGGAAGAACTGGTGAGCTCTGAAGAAAAAACTTTTATCTTGGAAAATTCTTGACCAGCTCTGCCTAAAAACACAGACTATATACCGTAATCTCCAGAATTTTCAGCGAGGCCAGACAAACTCAAACTGGAAGAAAATTTTTAAAGGATACCTGACCATCGACATAATCTATCTTCTCTGGCTATGACTCTGAAACTTAATTGGTCAGACAGAATGACAAAACAACTAAAACCCAGACAGACAGACACGACTGCTTCTTAAAACACGAATCTTTTGAAAGGAAAGGTGAGCTCATCTCAACTTCTGAATCGAAAAATACCTATTAATCTTGCTTGTGTGTGTGTGTGTGTGTGCGCGCGCACGCTTGTTTAAAAAGCAGAACCTGAGGACCAAAGGTTGCCACAGTCTTTTCAGAAATGGAAGCCACCAAGTGTTGGATATCAAAATGGGGAAAAAAGCCCCCTTTTACAGACACATTAGATAATGAGAACAAGCTCTCTCAGGAAAAAGGTGGACTAACTGAAATCATAAAATGCAAGTCTTCTGGAGACACAGCAGGAATTGTCATGGCATGCAGGAGCCCAGCCTGCTGCAGTCTTGCACATACTACCTTTTCGGAGCAGTTCCTGAAGCAGGTTAGCTGTCCAGCCAGCCCCAGACTTGATCTTTGAGAGAGCAAGTTGGAGCAATGCAAACCAGAGCTGGGGAAATGCTCAAGGTTGCTTCATCGCCCTCTCTGTATAGCAGCGTAGATGCACCCAGCGACAGTGTGCTTTTGCTTCTACATGTCTACTGTTAGTCGCATATTTTTCTTTCTTTGGAAATAAGGTTGATCTCAGGGATAGGAAAAGGAATCTGTACTAGATTCCATTTTATCTGTTTGGGGGAGTATATGATTATGTCTCCATTAAGCCAAAATGTGAATGTTTCTGTAGGATACTAGGACCCACATTGTAGCAATGGGTTTCATAATTTGTTAAGCATAAACACTTTGTAAAATAGCATCTGACGTTGGTCCTTCGCATGAGCAGGACTGACTTTTAAGCCTATAAAATGCATTTTGAAGATATGGATAGTGATTTAAGAATGACTAAACTATAGGGTACATAAGGGTACATAAGTCTTCCCTCTTCTCCTCTGTTTGTCCCCAAACTCTATTCCCCCACCATTTTAGTTCCACCAGTGGAATGGCTGACCTAATGAAAAGCCAAAATACATGGCCTTCTGCTGTTACAGATGCTTTCTCTGCACACTAAGTCTTTAAATTTTTCTCCCTACCTGAAGACCAGGCCAAGAATCGTTCGGCCTCAGTGTGTTAGGAAGGGGTCTCACTTGCAGCCTAATAAAATGATAGATTCAGCAGCAGTCTGCTTCTCTGTCAACAGGGTTATAGATTTTCCTGACACAGTAGGTCTGCCAAAGGAAAAAAGTACACAGGAGAAAGGCCATGTTGTGTAAGAGAGAGCGAGCTAACCGTGATCCGGAGTACGTCCCTAAAATGCATCCTTCTCTTCTGTATTTCTGGCTGTAGATAAAAAAACTGCCATATCCCCAGTGAGCAGTACTGTGATGAGTAATACGTTCATTACTATTCTTTCTACCTGGACTGCAATTTCAGATGTCCTTCGAATTTGCTCTTATTTTACTAATCTGGATGGTTGAAATGTCAAACACCTTAAGGGATATATAAAACATTATTTACTCAGTTGAAATTTAGTTTCCAAGCCACAAGCATTGGTCTGTCCAATCAACGTGGCTTGAAACACAGTATGCTTGCACAACAAAGTTCTGCGATATGTTTTCTGGATTTAGATTATTTCTGAGTTGTTTTCTCTGCTGCATAATCCTCCCAAGGATATAAAAATGCAGGTAAATCAGCATATGATTTGTTAAAACAGGCTGCATTCATTTTATTCAGCATTCCATTCACAGTATTTAGATACGGCAGACCTTAGGGAGCTGTTTGAGAAGCTACTCAATTCTGTTTTCCCTTTTCCTTTTAAAAACAGGTATTTGCATTATTGAGGACCGTGACTTAGGAAAGGCAAGACTATAGCAGACACCTTGAACCATCCTGATTTTCCCTCTTAGGCTACCACATTTTAAGTGACAACACTGGTTCTTCCAGTGGCCACTTCATCTTATATTGGGGTGCCTGGCCACCTTCACTATTACAGCATTTTGTCTTCTAAGGTTCAACAGTTGTAGCAGTCCTTAATTAAGTCTCCTCTGTGCCTATTTTTTTTTTTTTTACTGCATAGCAATCTAATAAATACTAGGAAAACAAAATCTATTAAACAGCAGAGTTATTAGAAAAAGAATAGAGAGGAAGAAAAAAAAGCATTTGGGTAGGTACAGGCAAAGCCACTACTTAGATGGCTTTTGAATAAGCACCTGGAAGCAGTCTCATCAAATCAAAGGAACAAATTACATTTGTGGATGCAATCTTTTGGGAGCTGCTTTTCTTTTTTTTCTTTTTTTTTTTTTGCTAATTCACCGCATTCACTGTATTAATTCTCTTGGCTTCCCATTCATATTGAGTTTCTCTTTTAATCAATACTTTAAACCAAGGGCTTGATCCAAAGCCAACAGGGACCAATGAAAAGTTTCTTTGACTTCAGTAGACTGCAAGCACCAGAATTACATTAAGTAACTAGTCTTCATTGTAGATTCACTATATGTGAAACAAAGCATAAAATATTTGAAATTACAGCTTTTTAATAATGCGTCAATACCGCTTTAATCACATAGACATTTGCTCTGGGACTCTAACTTCATATACCAAAATTCAAACAGAAGCTATGATTTTTGTATCATTTACCCAACAGTGTAAACAGAAGAACATACATTATAGGAACTATATTAAAACTATTTTACAGTACTTCAGAAGACATGTCTCAATTTAAACCTCCATTTCTTATAGTCTGGATTTCAACCAGGATACCCCAGGCTAATAATTAAACTCCACAGAAATTACAGAAAGGGAACACTGGGAAAAAAAGTCAATAAAGAAACCTTTTAGAGGAATATCTCTCTGGAACAAATGGTTGGGTATTCATTCTATTAAAATGTACCTGAAGGAGAGAAGACCTTAAGCCAGTCCTTAGCATAAATGCTGCAGGTGCTACAGAACAGCTTCCTATCACTTGGGAGATGCAATTTCATTGCAGGGGGCTTTACTGCTTTTTAAATGACAAAAGAATAAGATAAAGTTCAAGTTTACTGAAAATCATGGCATTAACTTTCATTCACAACATTGCACTGCAGTAGCCACCAGTGATGGATGCTGAAGATGAAACATCAAGACTTTCCTGTCCTGTGTGCCTAGGAACGTCCCATTAACATTGTCATTCAGGGGATGTAACATATGGCAAGTGCTACCTCACTTTATTCTTTTTTCATTCTAAAAATAACTCTTCAAATTACAATCTCAGGGTGGTACCTCAAACTGCATGAAACTGCATGGAGCTAGAGTAACTATTCCACTCATTTATCATTCCTTTGTTTCTTACTTGACAGGGATGATAGCCTAATTTTTCCTCTGCATTAATAGAACATTCACGTCACATCAAATTCTGAAGTCATTAGTTAGTATATTCACCAGATCTACATTAATAAAGCAATAACTTGATCACTGGCTTTTAAAGTGCCAATTCAAAATAGAAAAACAGGTGCTGTTTAAACAGCATAATCATTATTCTAATTGATACCTTATAGTTAACACTACGGAAGAGGGAGTAACTATGAGCACTGAACTCCCACATACATTTTAGTTCAAGCAAGTCTCTCTCACTCAGCGCTTAAGGCACAAGAGTTACTGGCACGCGAACAAGAACTGCTCCCACTAATGCTTGTGGATCTCTATCCTCGTGAATGTATGCTATTGATTTAGCTTCCAAACGCTAAACTATCAGACTTCCTTGCTGCGGGAGAGTTGTAGAGAACAGGAACTCCAGCCAGAGACAGGATGATTAAATGAACCACCTCTGAATGGACCTGTTGCAAAAAAATAAAAGCGCCTGCCATGATTCTGTACTCCATAGGTCTAAATCTGCTTCATGGGGTGCAAAACTCTTTAAAATTGTAAGGAATGTTGATCTAAATCCCAAAGCCTGTGAAGCAGAGAGATAGAGAGAACTGGGGTTAAGAAGAGGCTCCACCGCATGCCCTGGAAGCTGAAGGATTGCAGAAAACGTCTAAACCTTGAAAGAAGAGCTTAAATCACTTTTCTAGTAATCTCTCATGGAGTCTGCTGATTAGGCCTGCAACTCATAACAGGCTCTGGACTTGAAGTAAACATTTCTCCAAGTTATATCAGGGACAGTATGGAGTGCAGACCAAAAAAATGGTCTGAAGTTGTCTAGCGGGGGGGGGAAGGAATAAAAAAAAAAAAAGAGAGACAGCGTATTTAACAGTATCTGCCTGACTGTGCACCCTGTTTACTGAATGACCAGGAACAAGGAAGTTTTCACCTGCAATTCCGATTAATCTGTCTCTAGGTATGATTAGTACACTTCAAATAGGCATAACCCTCATTTAAAATGCAGCGTAGATTAATCTCCTTAAAGCTTACAAATATTTGGAATATTTTATTCTATCATTATAGAAATAAATATAGGGAGAAAAGCCCCAGATTTCCTGCAAAATACCTTTGAAAGACTGCAGTTCATGTCCCAAGTAAAATGAACAAAAAGAAGCAGCAAATCTTACGGGTTTGTTATTTTAACAATCTATTATGCAAAATAAATGTGCAAATAACAAGAACAATAGTACTCAAATTTCAAGCATATTCATTTTCACACAATTGTTTATTCATCTGTCTTTTACATAATCCTTGTGACAGGCACTCACAGAGGAACAGAAAATATGTGGTCACTGATGATACAACTGCACAAACAGGCACATTTTGAAGTAGTTCAGGTACGCAGGCATCTCTGCTCTACCTCAAAACTTAAGAGTTTTTACTTTGTTTAAGAATGCAGGCGTATTTGTAAGAAGGTAATTACTACTGAACAATTTACTGTTCCCTAACCGAGAATATAGTACAATTTCCTAGTGATGTTTCTTACACCAACATGAAAAGGTTAAGTAAAAGAAAAAAGCACAAGTAGAATATACGAAAGGACACCGTGTCTTTGAACCTTTATACGAAGACTTAACTGAAAATAATGAGGTGGTACTAACAAAGCAGAAACACATTACAAAGCTACAATTTTGCAAAGCTTGGACAAAAACCACCAAAAAACTGCAGCATAACAAAGCGTTCTAGAAGACTTTACAAGAGGAGAGTTTCAGGATGACCCACACAGTGACAGATCACGAGCCAGAGAGCGTTACCCTCCACTACAGAGAAAATAACTGTGGTAGAAAATGGGTAGTGACCACTGAGGGAGAAAAGGGGGAAAAAAAAAAAAGAAAAAAAACACCAAAGACAAAGTTCAATATGGAAGTGAATAAAGATAAAAGATACGTAAGTAGCCAGAGAAATAGGTAGAGGAGCTTTCAAACATTTTAACTTTACAGTGCCTCCGAGGTAAGTAAATATTACCTCTTTTTGCTTCATAATTGAGGCAATAAGGGTAAATGATTTATCAAGATCACACGGGAAGTCTGAGCCAGAGCCAGGAACCCAGATTTATTACCTAACCTCTACACCACGCTGACTCCCGCGGACGATGTAGGCAAACTGCAGGGAGTTCAGAAAGAAAAAACAGACTCCAGGCTTGCAAGACTAAGATACAAAATGAGATTTAAAAAAAAAAAACAAAAACCAGTGGGGTTGGCACAGGTTTTCAGTGATAAAGTGAACAAACACGTAACTGCACACCAAACCTAGCGTTTAATTAGATACACAGCGGCTCATGCACGCTAAGGAAAAGCGGCAAAAGACCCAGCAGAAACAAAATTCTGTCCTGTACATATTCCTCCCACTGGTGACAGAGTAAGGGAACAAACAAGAGTGACAGGAATTAGTCACGCTGCTCAATTCAGTGCTTGATGAAATGCTGGATATTTCTGACACACTTTGGTGTAGCACAAGACCCGTACAGAATAGTGCATCTAACAATTCTTGAAAAAATTCAATCTGTTCCTTGGCTAAGGAATGATTAAGTTGCTGTGGGGCTTAACAGTTACCATAGCTATAAGGGCTATCAATGGAAAAGGCAAAGGAAAGTTAGGGTTTATCTGAAGGCATGTATTACTGGATGTAATGGGTTGAATGAAGAAGCATAAAATTTAGGCCTAACAAGAAGTAAGAAATCACCTATGAATAGAAGTACTCCTCATGTAACTATTGAGGAAAAAATAAACATACTGGACAGAAGTCCTGTCCTGATAAACAGTCTAAACATCTCTTCCAGCTTTAAAATGTATCTTTGCTGGGAAATGTATCAATGGACTATTTAGGGGGACTCAGTTTGACTTATCCAGAAGCTGAAAGTCAACAGCCCTGTAATTTCCACTTTGAATGTCATATTTTTTTATAAGGCAGGTGGGCGTTATACAGAAGTGGGAAACCACTGCTGCTGAAGCAGCGACCTTCACTTGAGAGGGCCTGTCAACACATAAAAGATTTGAACATCAAACAGGTTTAAGGTCAGTTTTAGCTATAACCTTTTAACTATTCCTTTAGCTTTAACATACATAACTGAGATCACAGAACTGACATCTATCCTCCATGTCCTCCAGGAGAATTGATGAAAACAAGCCTAACTTTAGCTAAACACCCTGAAGAGTTCTGTTCCTGGGATACCACTTCTAAGACCTATTTATTTTTGATTAAAACAACATTTAACACAATACAAAGCTGAAACGAGAAAGTATAATTAGCGCAACCTCAGAGACAGGGCAGCACTTGCCGGTCAAGCAGGATGAAAGAGGTCACGGACCTTTTCTGGTTTATGGTTCGTGTCCTCAGGTCCTATTTAAGTTAGTTGGTTTTGAAAGAGGTCTAAGTAAGGCAGGGCATCATCTGTCCTAGCTGACAAGGTATATGGTACACATATGTATTTTTTCAAGTGCAACCCATTTTTGTAGCCACAAGCTCATAATAAGATACAATTTCATTGTGCTTGATGGGTTTGTCAGGATAGGGAATGATTTCTTCTTGCATATTCAAATTCCTTTCCCCACCAGCACCACCACCAGTACTTTCAGTATCTATCCAGGCAGATCAGGATGTTACTGCTTGAACTAAACCAATTAGCAAGTGGCAGATGTCCAGGGCGAGTATCTTTTCCATGGAAGTCTGGTTCCTTGAAATCAGTTGAAAGGTGAAGACGACAAAAGTTAAAGACTCTGGCTGAGCTCTAACGCCTGTCACAGGGACGAGACCGACCACAGACAGAAATCAGATCAGGAAGGGAGAGCAGATGAAGGCAGCCCTACTAAAATTGGCAGATACAAACAGGAACCTACAGTGCGCCATGCAACTTTTTGCCAGATAGGTCTCTGAACAAATTAGTTTAGCAAAGCACGCATCTAATTAAATCTACTCTTTAGCATGTGTCATTCTTCTTGCAAGTCCATGCAAAAAGGGCTATAGGAAACTTTTTGATGACATTAAACATTAATTGCTAGCTGTAATCTTATGTCCTCATTCCAACTTACCAGCTCCTACATCAAAATTTATACCATGCATAAGAAAATACTATACAGCACATGTGAACACATCAGGATCTTGTGTTGTAAGCAAGTCTATAAAGATCTAGCACATATTGGGAAAAACATTATTTAAAATTAAGAGAGGAGGGATCAAGACCCATTCTTTTACCAGGTAATGTGTGGGTACTGAGGGATTTCAGACCATTCTGTTATGCTCCATACACACTGCTGACAGCCAAAACTCATAAGGAAACCTATCCTAGTGCTATCTGATGACTGACAATCTCCATGCGGCAATATTTTCATTGGCAGAAAAGGAAGGTAAAAAGGACAGAAAAGACAACCTTAAATTTCCATTGATCTGTCAGACTAAGTTAGAATCCTCATCAAGTAGATTTTTTTTTAAAAGCTGAACATGAAGTAAAAAGGAGACTTCAAACTTCACAGGACCTAAATCCATTCACAGTAAGAAAATTTTAACAAATGGTTCTTGACATCGCACAACGAAGACATGATATAGCGGGAAATTGTCACCTTAAACCATCATTATACATCTCTGTACATCTATATTTTAATCTGTAAGCTTTGTCAAATTTTTTTTAAAGTGCATTTTAAAAGGAACTGGAAATACAAGGCTATGAAGACGAATACTCAGCTAGAATTTCTTCAGATCAGCAGAGGGGTAGAGGACTCATTTTTGCAATGGTTTATTTTGACAGTGACTTCTCTTCCTTGAAAGTCATGTCCATACAAGGTAACAAAAAGATAAATATATCTGAGCAAATGAGACTTGTACGGTCTTCATAATTGCAAAAGTGACTGCATGTAATACTTTAGGTAGCCGGAGAACTGAGCGTTTGCCACTTATTTGACTGAGCTTATAACATGCATGTCCCTATTGCTGTTGCATCTGTCTTCAATTTACACACACTTACTGCAAAAAGCACTATATGAACACCCTTAATTGCATCATGATTATCTTCTCAGTAGACTGCCACTATCATGTATTGTGACAGCTTTATATTCTGCTATATTTATGGTTTTCAAACATCACTAAAAAGCAAATTATGAAATTGCCCGTCATTACATACACAAGCACACAGACTGCCATGTTTGTGCTGCTGATGGTGTTGACTCTAAATGCTATACATGTTTATCCAACCACAGGTAATATTGCACCTAAATATTCCCAACAGTGGAAAATCCTTAAGTATTGGATAATAAAAAATCATTTCTTTAAAAAAGCCTTTAAAGAAACCTCAAAACCTCAACAGGATCACATATGCAAAATTTAAAGTCAGTGGCTTCACTGACGTTAGACAGATCTCCTTCAGTGTAGCACAATTTGATGGCACAATTTGAACTTCATCTAGTTTCCAAAATACCACTTAAAGCCACAAAAAAAAAAAAAATCGGAACCTCCACTTGTTTCAAATACTTGTCAAAATATACCCAAAAATAATGTCTTTATATGGTGAATGATAGAGAATCATTTTCCAGAAAATACAATCTCGGGACTTGGGCATCTCTCTGAGCGAAGGCTGAGTAGCCCATTGGGTAGCTATGGCTGATAGACAGCGATCTGCTTCTGATGCTAAAACTAACCAAGAATCTCCTTCCCTACCTTGCTGTTTCCATACGATACCAAGAAAATACATCTCTCTTCCTACAGTACTGTATTTCTTTAGGTTGTTTTCATAAAAATAAGAAGATTCTTGGCCCCTTTTGTACTGCAGGGGCTGTAAGAAGCTCCAGTTTCCTACTATCTCTTTGATGGCTTTGAAAATCTATAGGCCATTATGGGACCAGGAATGCCGGTTGCCCCACTCATAGCCAAGCATAACCTCTTAGTGCCAGGACCTATCAATTAGATCTGCTCAGTGCATGTTTAAACAGCAGAGTGTTTAATAAGATGCGGCAGCAGACGGTCCATCTTTATTGCTGTTTGCTATGCTATTAGCACTAGGGAAACAGAAATGAAGCTAGCAAGACCAGGTTCACAGCACTGCAAATGTATTCTGCTATTTCTCCTCTCCATAGGTTAACATAGGAGTTTCTCATTCCTTCAGCAAATTGGTTTCCACATTAACGAAAGTAGACCGGAGAAAACATAAGTAATTCCTAGCTGTCTCTCCCTTCTTTTGTTTAAATCACTGTTTCTCTTTTCCCATTTCATTTTCCTGACAATTATCTTCTCACTTTTATTACTCCATTTATTTTCTTCCCCTTGCAAATGTCCCCAGTAGAAATGTGAAAATCTAGTGTCGCTTGTAAAAAATGGGTTTGGCTGAAATAAATGAAAGGATTCCTCTGACTCATGAATTTGGCCACAGCTGTAAAGAAGTAACTGGGTCCCAGTTGAACGTCACAAGATATGAAGCTAGCATATCTCTAACTAGGTAAATTCAGACAGAGAGTCTAAGTCAGCATGTCAAAAGTTCACCCTTCACTCTGCAAAAAGCAAGAACCGTAAGTTTTCCTGGCTGCTTCCCGCTTGTTATATGACCTCCAATTTAAAATGTTATGGTCTTTGGGGAATTTTTTTTTTTTTTTTTGGTACTTCCTACTTATTACCTTAGTTACACAAGTCACATTTTAAACTGCTGCCGTTGATGGAACTAATCACAGCTCCAGATGACACACTTCTTATTTTTGCTGCTCTGATTGTAAAATTGATTAATGAGCCCTGAATTTAGAAGCATCTATACTAATAATCTTGGTTTTTAAATAGTCTCACCTTCCTCGGCTGAGACAGAATATGTTGTTACTTCCCGATGGTGAAATATGTACTTATAGTTTTAGTAGATAGAGATTTTACGTCTACAAGCATGTCTTGTTTAGTAAGAACAGGATAACCTCCTGTCAGACAATTAAGGTAAAGATGTTGGTCTACAGACACACTGACTGTCTAATATCCAGAACATCCAGAAAAAAAAAAAAAAAACACCTCACAATGGTTAAGCCCAAGGTCAGAAGTAAGCGTTTGATGCTCAAAACTTGAAAAGTGGAACTAATTTAAATTCTTCTTCAGGAGATGTCAGTCTTGTTCATGTAAGAACACTTATGCTGGCTCCGGTTGCTAGCACAATGAATTGTTTACTACCAAAAACATGTACCTTTTTTATATTATCCCAAAAGCCACATCAGCAGGTATCAAATAATATGACAAATCTTTGATGAAATGAAGGTGAAGAGCTCAAATATATTTATCAAAATATTCAAAGGTTCTTCTGCAGTTTGACTCCTTTTACAACCGAAAATCAAATCATTACTTTATTTACATACAGATGTAATCGTCCATACATGCAAAGTAGACTCATTAGTTTTAAAACCATTCCTTTAAAAGCAAAACCAGAATATACCAGCACTCAACCAGCATCTCTTTAGGCAGAATTTTGTCACTAGGGAATGCAACTGCAGGAAAGTACGAACTTTCATTTACTTGACTGCTCAGCCACGAGCACTGGAATCTCTCGGCATTAATAAGGGAAGTCCATCGTGGGGAGATGGGGTTCTTGTTACAAAACTGACATCAGAAACTGAAGAGGGATGATCAATACTAATCATAACTAATAAATATAATTATTAAGAAACAATACGAGGAGAGAAACACTCCCTTCTGGAGCAGCAAGACTCAAAAAGTCATGTTCAAAAAAGAAAGTGTGTTTCTGACTGAACAAATGTATTGACACCTCAGTACCACAAGACCAAGATATACCGCAATGCAGTATTTTCAGAAAAAACAAAAGTCACCCCGGCAGCTTTGGAAGTCACTCATGAGGCAGCACAGATGAAACTAGAAATTCAATATCTTGTTTTGGCCCTAACTGGGGACTGAACAAAGATTTCTTCCTTTTTCGAGAGGCGAGCAGTTGCAAAGAGGGCTGACCCTTCACCCCTGCTGAAGTCTGTGGGAACAGGCACCTTTAAGACTAGACATGATTTATTAAAAGGGCAGGATCAATTAAAAACTTGTATTTCTAGCTGAACATTTTATTACCAATAAGTCTTAAGACATTATCATTACCAAGGAGTAATAAAAACTTCTCCTGCTGTGTTGTTTTTCTCCAGTTCTCTGACTACATACACGTGCCAGTTTGGCCAGGTAGCTTGCAATAGCTCATACAAGTATTTCATATTTCAGCATGATAAAAACAGGCCGCAACCGTGTGGTTTTAAGGCTAGAAATTTTCAGGAAGACCTCGTCAGTGAATTATCTGAAGAAACTCCAACTCCTTCTTTAGCAAATTTGAAGTATACAGCATGTATTTAAAGAGATTAAATATACAGGCAATCTAAATGCTACCTAATTACAGAGATTATCTACAACATAATATATTGCATGCAAAAACCAGTTACTTATCAGAGTTTTAAGGATGGCAGGCTTCTCTTCAAATATTAGTATCTTTTAAATCTATTTCAAGTTGTACATTTTATATGCATCTCTCTTGTCTACCATGTGTTATTTCCAATGCAGCAGACCCCTGTAGTGAGAAAGATCTTTAACAAATAAGTGAAAGTTTTGCTGCCAATCTTGACAGCTCAGAAGATGATGCAGGTGACATCTTAGAGGCAGTTCTCAGAAGGTAACATGGTATTTCTTACACACACACACTCATAGGCGGTGTGACACTAAGTGAAAATTCCCTCAAGAACTTTGTACACAGACAAGTTTCTTCAAGTCTTACCCGAAGTGCTATCAGCAGAATGCGTGTCAGCGTTCTAACGACAGCAAATCTGAATCTCAGGATTGTGACTTCTGTATTAACACTGCCTGGCCCAAGCTGGAACCGGCAGAGGAGTCACAGCTGTATTATCACCTTTCATCTAGCCTACCCCTATCGCGTATCAAGAGGAGAATGGGAAAAGCAATCTTTGCTGCATTAATATTTCCACTCAATGAAAATTAACATGAGAAACAAGCCTCAGCTCCCAACCGCACAGCGCAACACAACCATTACTTGCTCCAGAGGGAGACAAATAGCTGAGTCTGGAGGTACCCAGCTAAAGGTTACCAACATCCCACCCATCAGCATTGAGTAAGCAGAAAGAAAAATACGCTTCAAATCAAACCTGCGTCCTTGAGACACTTTTCTGTAGTTCCAAAGTTGGAACATGAGTTTGTGCACTGCCAATACACAACAAAAGTGTTACAACTGTCTCAGGTACATGTTGTGCTGAACCATGGGCTATCAAAAAGCATAAACTTCTCGGGTGTCTCGCGCACAAACTGAGAAATGTGCGTGCTCTGAGAGAACACAGAGCTTAAACGTGTGGATTTGTAGTTACCCATAGTATTTTCTTAGTCAGATTCCTTGAATTTGTAAAGTATTCACTTTCAGAAGACTCTATGGTGGTTACGCTGTAGAGGCCAAACATCTATTTAAAACTACACAAAGCACAGAATAGTTTGATGAAGACCAAGGATGTGCAAATAGGTAGCAATAAAGTAGAGCCTGAGAGCTGGTTTTAGCATTTTACTGATTTATAGTATTTTCACTTTTTTTTTTGATGCCTCATTCTAAGTCCTAAAAACAACACAAAAATCCACTTGAGTCAGTAGAGAGGTCAACAATCACCATTTCAACTTAAAATATCTCCATTTAAATGCAAATACTAGCCTTTCCTCCTGACCTTTAAATGCTCATTTCATAGAAGTGGGATAGAAAGTGTAAGTTTTGTGTCTTAATATCTCTAAGCAGTTCCCATATCACTTAGTCATTTTTTGTCACAAAATTCCTTCTTATTAAATATATTTCTTCTGATTAAATATGTCATTGTATCAGCGTGCTCTACCTCCTCAGAGACAAAAAACAGTAATTTTGCATGATGTTTCATTTCACAGAGTACACAGATTAAAATGGAGATTATCGTTGCTTCTTGCTATTATTTGAGATAAACCCAAGTTTATGTGATACCAACAATAACGCTACAATATTCTTTCTGAAGCTTGACAATAGCAAATTTAAACAGTACTGATATTCACAACAGAGGCTTGCAAGCTCTCCTTGAACCAGTTCATCTGACTCAAAAACTCATTCCCCAGTTTATCTACAGCTATGTATTGCCCTTAAGTTTCTTGGCAATTAACCGACTATTACGTGCATAAAAACAAGAAAATAAATGAATGAATATTTCTTTTAATATCAAGGGGGAAAATCTGGTCATCGCCCATTAAGTTATTACAGCAGAGTTTCCAGATAGGGCAGGACAAGTTCTATCGACTAGTAAAGAAGTGTGAAATGTAATATTGAGCTATTGATGTCTTAGCCCTGCTGGACACCGTCTGGCATGATTGCCTTCATTGCCCATATTGCAGTAGCATCTGAGTCAAGCCCTGGACTGGCACATTCAGCCAGGTCCCACACAAACACACCAAAGACATTCGTCCTCGCTCCTGGGAAGAGCCGTCCCGTGTTTCTCTTCCACCGAAGTTCTTTTGCAGAGGTCCTCTGCACCTCCAGAGCAAGGCAGGGAAGACCTTGTTCCTTGAAAGAATGTTTTTTCTGCCTGTTTAAAAAAACCTGACACTGCTGTTTCAAGGAGCAATAACTTCGTAAAACGTCAGATTTTTAGCCGGAGCGCAAAAAGGAACCAGTTCCTAGGTCAAATATAGTCACATCATTATCACTCCAGAGCAAAGGTCAATTATTACCTGTACCATCATTTCACACGTCATGGTCTCCCCTCCCCGTTTCACCAGCAAACCATGTTTATAGGTACTGCTGTCCTCTCAGGGAGGCAAATAAGATACTCTGTGCCTGCACATGAGAAAATGTTTCCGCTGTTGCTGTTTTCACCAATTCAGTCATTAGTTTCTTAAATTAGATCCCATCCCTTTCCATTTATTTTACTTCACGATTCAAATCAGGACAGACTTGATTTTACTGTCAATGGATTACACATGCAGAATCACATTGGTGCTCTGGCAAAGATGACTCTAACTTTGATTAAAAAAACATAATTACGCTTTATTATTCCATTGATTGGGGATGGGGAAAAATGTGTTAAAGATTAATTTTTCATGATGGCATTTGTTCCTCTTCAACTATCAATCTGGCTAATGGCAGTAGCAAGTCTAAGGAATTGTCAGATTCTCGTCTCAAATCAAAAAATAATGAAGAAATCCCAAGTGTGAAAATTACTGTTGTGTACAGATTATCAGAGTAATTTCTGAGAAGTATTTTAGAATGAAAGATCATTGCTTATATTTTTTGTTATTGTATAAAGAATTTCTCTGCTGATTCTGCAATTCAGAGTTTAACTATTAAATTAACTCTTTAACAAATCTTATGGAGTTTAGAAAGACTTAGGCATGCAAAGGACATAGCGTAACGTCAGACAATTACTAGCTACAGCAACTATAGAATCACAGCACAGTCAATTCAATTTTCAGCGATGCCTCTTTAAGCTCTAATGAACCATGGTGCCCTAATGAGAGGTTTCACTGAATCCTAGCCAATCAAGCAGAAATTTTATGGAGAAAAGGGAAAAGCTAAGAAGCAAATCCACTCAGTAGCTATTTTTTACAGCAATGTATTCAACCATGGTTTAATGGTTACCCTTTAAATCTGTAAAAAACCAATCATGATAGAATTTTAAGTTTGCAGTGTAGGTTTGGCTTGTTTCTTCCCTGCTTCATGCCCCTCTCCCTTCCCCCAAAAGTGGTGGACAGTGAGCTGTATGGAGAGAAGAAAGAAATGCTGAAAAACAGTGAAAGAATCCTGACGTCCTGGTTTGTCAGACACTGTGACAGTATCTTCGGCTGCCCTCATAACTTGAACCACTTTGATTTATTGGGCCATTAAAGTTCTAGTAATAATTCCAGCGCACTTCCACAACTAATGGTTACTGACAGGAAGAGTTTCTGTCTTTCCACTTAACAGTGTTAAAAAATAATGGATGCAATCCTGACCTCGCTGAAGTCAATAGCAAAACTTCCACTCAGTTCTGACTGATGGAGTTTTACACAGACATGTCTTCCAAGCTGTAAAATGGTTTTCTAAAAGAGTAAAGTATGCCAAATGCGTGTTGTCAGCTGGCAAATTCTGTGCTAAAATGAAAGCTTTGGTCAGAGGGATGGGTCGTCTTCTACCACATAAAGGACAAAAATGGATGACCTGCTAAGTGTTTGTCTTTCAAAATATTCTTGGGTTTGACTGGATTGCAAGATGAGATGTGTTTCCACAGTCAGCATCTTAATCTGCTGAGGAAACATGAGCCTTAGCAACAAGATTTAGCTTTTGTCTTACTAGAACAAATCAGAAGAAAAGGAAAGGAAAAAAAGTAATCCATACCTCTGAATGTTTTCTTGCTGAGAGGGAAGAATTTGGATGTTGCTGACTTAGCAAAGGTTGTTCTCCTTATGAGAGTTCAAGTTGGGATGGAGGAATAGGCTTATCATGAATTTCAAGACTATATAAGCTTTGTCTTCAAAGGATGATGATGAAGGACAATATAGAAGAAGAAAAAAAAAAAATCTTTCCTTACTGTAATTCTTAAAGCCAGAAAAGATTATTGTGTCAGCAAATCTCCCTCGTCCTTCCTCCTGAAGGAGCAGAAGTGAGACATGTCTGCTGCCTCCCTGGGGCCCGGGTCAGAGACATCACTAGGAAGCTCCCTGGTTTGGTACGGCCTTCTGATTACTACCCACTGCTGGTTATACAGGCTGGCAGTGATGAGGTTGCAGAGAGAAGTCCTGCAGCGATCAAAAGGGACTTCAGGGCACTGGGGCGACTGGTTCAAGGATCGGGAGCACAGGTAGTGTTTTCCTCTATCCCTACAGTGGCAGGGAAGGATACTGAAAGGAGCAGGAAAACACACCTGATCAACGCGTGGCTCAAGGGCTGGTGCCGTCGGAGGAATTTTGGCTTTTTTGATCATGGGGAGGTTTACATGGCACCGGGCCTGCTGGTGACAGACGGAGTCCAGCTGTCTCACAAGGGAAAAAGGATCATGGCTCATGAATTGGCAGGGCTCATTGAGAGGGCTTTAAACTAGGTTCGAAGGGGGAAGGGGATAAAACCAGGCTTGCTAGAGATGAGCCGAGGGGTGGCGTGCCGATGCCGGGGGCGAAATCAATAGCCCAGCTCAAGTGCATATACACCAATGCACGCAGCATGGGCGGCAAGCAGGAGGAGCTGGAAGCCATTGTGCAGCGGGAGAGATATGACTTAGTCGCCCTCACAGAAACATGGTGGGGTGACTCTCATGACTGGAGTGCTGCAATGGATGGCTACAGACTCTTTAGAAGGGACAGGCGAGGAAGGAGAGGCGGTGGGGTGGCCCTGTAAGTTAGGGAGTGTTTTGATTGTATAGAGCTCAACGATTGTGATGATGGTACGGTTGAGTGTCTATGGGTAAGGATGAGGGGGAAGGCCAACGAGGCAGATATCCTGCTGGGAGTCTGTTATAGACCACCCAACCAGGATGAAGGGGCGGATGAAGCGTTCTATAAGCGGCTGGCAGAAGTTTCTCAATCGCTAGCCCTTGTTCTCGTGGGGGACTTCAACTTCCCGGACGTCTGCTGGAAATACAACACGGCAGAGAGGAAGCAGTCTAGGAGGTTCCTGGAGTGTGTGGAAGACAACTTCCTGACACAGCTGGTAAGTGAGCCTACCAGGGGAGGTGCCTCGCTCGACCTGCTGTTTACAAACAGAGAAGGACTGGTGGGAGATGTGGTGGTCGGAGGCCGTCTTGGGCTTAGCGACCATGAAATGATAGAATTCTCCATTCTTGGTGAAGTAAGGAGGGGGGGCAGCAAAACCGCAACCATGGACTTCCGGAGGGCGGACTTTGGCCTGTTCAGGACGCTGGTTGAGAGAGTCCCTTGGGAGACGGTCCTGAAGGGCAAAGGGGTCCAGGAAGGCTGGACGATCTTCAAGAAGGAAGTCTTAAAGGCACAGGAGCAGGCTGTCCCTGTACGCCGTAAGAAGAATGGGCGGGGAAGACGACCGGCCTGGCTGAACGGGGAGCTCTTGCTGGGACTCAGGAAAAAAAGGAGAGTTTACCGCTTGTGGAAGAAGGGGCAGGCGACTCAAGAAGAGTACAGGGATCTTGTTAGGTCGTGCAGAGAAGAAATGAGAAAGGCAAAAGCCCAGCTAGAACGCAATCTGGCCGCTGTCGTTAAAGACAACAAAAAAAGTTTTTACAAATATATTAATGACAAGAAGAGAGCCAAGGAGAATCTCCATCCTTTATTGGATGCAAGGGGGAACATTGTCACCGAGGATGAGGAAAAGGCTGAGGTACTCAATGCCTTCTTTGCCTCAGTCTTTAACAGGCAGACCAGTTATCCTCAGGGTACTCGGCCCCCCGAGCTGGAAGACGGGGACGGCGAGCAGGATGAACCCCCCGTAATCCAGGAGGAAGCAGTCAATGACCTGCTATGCCACCTGGACACTCACAAGTCTATGGGGCCGGATGGGATCCACCCGAGAGTGCTGAGGGAGCTGGCGGAGGTGCTCGCCAAGCCGCTCTCCATCATTTATCAGCAGTCCTGGTTAACGGGGGAGGTCCCGGATGACTGGAGGCTTGCCAATGTGACGCCCATCCACAAGAAGGGCCGGAAGGAGGATCCGGGGAACTACAGGCCTGTCAGCCTGACCTCAGTGCCGGGGAAGATTATGGAGCGGCTCATCTTGAGGGCGCTCACAAGGCATGAGCGGGACAACCAGGGGATCCGGCCTAGCCAGCACGGGTTCATGAGAGGCAGGTCCTGCTTGACCAACCTGATCTCCTTCTATGACCAGGTGACCCGCCTAGTGGATGAGGGAAAGGCTGTGGATGTGGTCTACCTGGACTTCAGCAAGGCCTTTGACACTGTCTCCCACAGCATTCTCCTCGAGAAGCTGGCGGCTCACGGCTTAGACAGGTGGACTCTGCGCTGGGTCAAAAACTGGCTGGATGGCCGGGCCCAGAGAGTTGTGGTGAATGGAGTTACATCCAGTTGGCGGCCGGTCACGAGCGGTGTTCCCCAGGGCTCAGTACTGGGGCCGGTCTTGTTTAATATCTTTATTGATGATCTGGATGAGGGGATTGAGTGCACCCTCAGTAAGTTTGCAGACGACACCAAGTTGGGTGGGAGTGTTGATCTGCTCGAGGGCAGGAAGGCTCTGCAGAGGGACCTGGACAGGCTGGATGGATGGGCCCAGGCCAACTGTATGAGGTTCAACAAGGACAAGTACCGGGTCCTGCACTTCGGCCACAACAACCCCATGCAGCGCTACAGGCTTGGGGAAGAGTGGCTGGAAAGCTGCCCAGCAGAGAAAGACCTGGGGGTGTTGGTCGACAGCCGGCTGAACATGAGCCGGCAGTGTGCCCAGGTGGCCAAGAAGGCCAATGGCATCCTGGCCTGTATCAGAAATAGTGTGGCCAGTAGGAGTAGGGAAGTGATCGTGCCCCTGTACTCGGCCCTGGTGAGGCCGCACCTCGAATACTGTGTTCAGTTTTGGGCCCCTCACTACAAGAAGGACGTTGAGGTGCTGGAGCGTGTCCAGAGAAGGGCAACGAGGCTGGTGAGGGGTCTGGAGAACAAGTCTTATGAGGAGCGGCTGAGGGAACTGGGACTGTTCAGCCTGGAGAAAAGGAGGCTGAGGGGAGACCTCATCACTCTCGACAACTACCTGAAAGGAGGTTGTAGCGAGGTGGGTGTTGGTCTTTTCTCCGAAGTAACAAGCGATAGGACGAGAGGAAATGGCCTCAAGTTGCGGCAGGGGAGGTTTAGATTGGATGTAAGGAAAAATTTCTTTACTGAAAGAGTGGTGAAACATTGGAACAGGCTGCCCAGGGAAGTGGTGGAGTCCCCATCCCTGGAGGTTTTTAAAAGACGTGTAGATGAGGCGCTTAGGGACATGGTTTAGTGGGCCTGGTGGTGTTGGGTTGACGGTTGGACTCGATGATCTTAGAGGTCTTTTCCAACCTCAATGATTCTATGATTCTATGTCATACTTATTCAAGCTCCAGAGCAAATTAATGGATTTTGGGCCTTACTCTTTGCAGACACCCAGAAAAACCCTGTGTTACGGGGAAAATAACTTCTACAAAGCACTTAACTGAGGTTTCATGGGCAAAGTGGCAGAGGAGATTCTCTGAGGAAAGGATACAAGAAAATAAACTAGCTTGTTTGGCAATGGAATAAATCGAGAAAAGTCACGTAGCGGTCACCAATATGCTGCCTTTCGCCTTTATGTTATGTCCACTAGGTCAAACTTGCTTTCCATGCCTCATCTGTAAGATGGGAATGATATCAACGGAATAGTATCATGGAATAATATCAATGAATCAAGGAACTTCTGATCCTCTAGGTTCAGCCTCTCACACATGGACTGTAGATCATATATGAATATTAGTATTTTAAAATGAGCATAAAAAGATTCTAGTGCTTCAAATTCTAGACTAACTAGAGACAAATGTGCAAACTAGAGGAGCAAAAACTGATTCCGCTGCTTTTATATGAGGAGTTAATGAAAATTTAACTGAAAAAAATATTGTTTCATAAAGGTCCTGAAAATTAATTGTATCAATGAATTTTAACAGAGAAATGTAATTATACAATCTATATGCTTGGAAGCATTAAAATTAAGAACTGACTCGGGAGCTGCTTTGTTGTTTTTTGTGCAAGACGGACATCTACCAGATCCTTCCCTTTTCAAAGCAATGTTTCCAGTTTCCCAGTTTTTCGTTTTAATTTCTAGAAGTTTTGTTAAAAAAAAAAGAATATTATATAGATGTTCCTTATAATTCAATGATTTTCTCTCAAAAGTTTGGTGGTTTTGTGGACACCTAAGTCCATATACCCCGAACAAAATACAGAATTTAACAACAGTTCAGTTTAGTATGGTCTAGACAGTATAAAGGATTGGCATCAAAATAGAGATTTTTTTCACTGCTATACCTTCATCCTGACTCTGACCCAAGCTCATAATTACCTTCATGTCAGTGAATCAATTCAGCTGTGCGGCTAGAATTCATAAGGACTGACCTTTGATAAATGTGAAAGCAGATGGCTTTGTTGGATCATTGGAAATTTGGCACATATCACACACCATAAAAACTATGCTGGCCTGTCAGCATCTTTTTTAGCGCCCCCCCCCCCTTTTTTTTATAAGGGTAGAGAGGCTGGATCAACACAGAACATATGTTACATTCAAACGTCAGTGACTGCTGTTGCAATTTGCTCTTCAGGCACGTTTAAGAAGGAAGGTAACAAAGTAGCACTTTCCCATCCCATCACAAGCCATTCCTGCTCTCAATGCAAGAGCATTTTGGTTTGAAATTTACCTTTTAGCGTCTTTTGGAACAAATAAAAATGTCTTGACCACGCAGAAAATAAGTTATCAACACGTACAACGAAACTACTTAGAAAAAGTAGAATATTTGTAAGCCGTATCAGTCAGGATAACTAAGGACAAAGTGATAGATTAATGACTTAGCAGTCTAGGAATTGCCAGACAAGATCATCTCAGTGATTCAACTTCTTCAATATCATTTCACCAACTGTGGCCAATACCAGATGTTTCCAAGGAAGATACAAGAAATCCAGATGGACGCAGTTAAGGGATAACATTATGCTTAAAGATAAACGTTTTCTCCACATTGTGAGCGTAATCTGAGTTTGTCTTTTGCCCTGAAGCAGGGTCGTTTAAATTACTTCCAAAACCCAGGTTTTCTCATTTAGGTCTAGTTTCACATAGCAAGAAGGCTTATGTGACTGCACTGGCCATGACAGTTTCCCTTCTTCCACCACCAAAACGTGACTTTTGAACCTTTTGGTCAGCTTCATCAAAACTAAAATGAAAGGGCATGAAAGTCTAAGAGACAATTGTGTTCCCAGAGTATCATGAAAGCCAGCTGACACACCTAAAGAAACACCTAAATTCATGCATCTGCCGAGGGGAAAGACAGGCCACAGCCTGCAGCTATACATCCCGTTTGGCAGCGCCTAGCCAATCAATCACGTCACACTTACAGGCTGATCAGCCAAATCACATCTAGCCCAAGCCAAAGCCTTTTGACCCAGGAGAGGTAAGGGTCTCCTGCACAGTCCAAGGGAGGAGAAGGAAAGGAGCTGGTGTTAATTCATTGGGGATATTCAGGTGACAAAGAACACGTACCCAGAGGAAATGTGGTTTCGTTCATTTGACTGAACACCGAGTAACTTGAGAAGCTTTCCCCTCCACGTGTAACTATTGACCCTACAAAGGTCTAATCCCAGCACCTCCCCTCCCACCTTTTGCTTTTACTTCTTTTAAAGGCTTGGCCTAATATTTTAGAGCTGAAACTAATCAAACATTACATATTTTTTATATCAGTTTTTGCTTTCTGTAGCTTGTTCAGTTTCATGAAACTTCTCCCACCTTTTTCCTCATGCGCCACAAATAAACCAAGTTCTCACCTCTGTGTTGTATATCACAACTATTCAATGTTTTCCTCTACAGGGAAAACAATCTTTCGAGTCTTTCCGTATCAAAAGGTTTTTTCTGTGCCCCTAAATTATTTTCACTGCCTAAATGTGGATCATTTTAAGTTCTGTGACAGTTTTTCTCTGAGAAAACACGTCTAGAAGCATCCAAAGTGCAAACACGCAATTAATTCATCATTACAGTATCTCCTGCACACACTTGCAGTCCCTGCCTTAGACAAGCTAGTATTTGGTTCATTTTTTTTTTTAGCTGCAATCATACATTGGTCAACAGTCCATGATAACAAACATTTTGAAAAAGGGGGGGCATCTGAGATTCAATATATGTTTACATAGAAAGGCACTATATCAGCAATACAAACCTGTACAGGATAAGGAATTCAGAGGTGTCTGAAATTCCAAGATAAATTTCATCTGCATTCCCTCGTAGGTGTTACAATGACCGACATAATATTATAATACCAGTAATATATACTATCTGTTAAAAAGCACAATAAAATTATTTACTAAAAACTGGACTAAACTTTCAAGGATGAAATAGTCATTGGAAGCCTGTTTTATGTTAGAAGATACGCACGCACAGTTTGCACAGCAACAGACAGTAAGAAAAAGCAAATTAAAAAATACACCCAGAAGTGAACAATGCCACAGCATTTTACTGTCATCGATTCCACTGAATAAAATTGCTACTAACAGACCTACAGGCAGAAAAAGACCTGGAACAGGAGGAAACAGTTCACCCGTACTAGAATGTAAGCTGAACCTTTCACATAAACTTCCTTGGGTGCATGCCAGGGCACAGGGATCAACTTCACGTAGCATCTGAATGATACATGCCACTGTGACACAGCCAAGCACACACCACTGAAAATACAGCATAATTCATAATGTAGGGGAAGGGCTACTGCACCTCCTGACTGTAAAACAAAGGGCTGATGAACATGTCCTAGAAAAAATAACTTTTGCCAACCTTCAGCTTTGACATTATCTTATCCTTAAAAGCCTTAATAATGAACATTGATGCCTTAATTTGTTCATTTGAACATTAGAGGCTTCCAGATCTATTAATTTGATGCTCTATTTAAATAGTCTACTGAATTGCTAAACTTGACTACATTAAATTTGAATTTTAAGTGATTAGTTTAAAACAACTTTTTTCCTGGACCAGCAATTGGTATTTAAGCTTTTAAACTGCTGTCAACATTTCAATTAGTCATATATAAGTGTTTCAACCTGAAGGGGCAATAAATTAATTAGGATTCATCTACTATGCCTTATCATGAGCACATGTCACAAATGTAACCTGGCGGTCCCAGGGCAGTATTTTAATATTTTAAGAGAGAAAAGGAGCGGCTACAAAGCAGCATGTGGTAGAGGCACATCAACACAACGTAGCGCAATTCAACAGGGACACCAAAGCTGCCAAAACCAGAATAAACTATTAGAATAACGAGGAGGTGGACAATAAAGTGTGTGAGAGAACGTGTGTGTGATAAGATCTAGGTGGAACAAGCATAGGCAGTGCTCTGTAACAAACAGAAAATATAATCGATGGAGCAAAACCCCTTTCCCCTGGGAGGAACCAGACTCTTGGATTTTTGTGGAGGTGGTCTGGAAGTCTTTTAAAATGCCTCTTTATGCATTCTTCCTTTCATAAGATTTTATTCTTTTGAAAGCACGTATCTCACTTCTCTATCAGATTGCCTGCGATTCAAATGCACTGTGGTGAAGCTACAGGACAATAATTTGCTCTTGTAATGACTGTCCCCTCGGACTGAAAGGTAACTCTAACGTCTTATTAGAGTAGTCTGACTTCGTGTTGTCTGAAAGAGCAGATGAGAACCCAGCTCTGTGACTAACACGTGGGGACCAAACTGCTGCTCTCACCTGGCTGCTCACTGCCTCTCACCGTTTGATCTAGCAGCAGCAGAGGTCAAGGGATGCACTAAAAACATTTACTCTTGGACTTGTCCCAGTCGCTACCTTCAGTAAGAGTTTCTGCAGAGCAGGGATGAGGCTCTGATACAACACAGCAAGCCAGGTTATGTATCTTTTTTCTAGTCAACCAACTATCTAGTATTTATTGTGGAACCTGAATACTCAGCAATAAAGTATCTTCTCGAAATCATATCCCACCCCAGATGAAAAAACTAGTAATATACAGATCAGCAACAATTAATGATATAAAATACTTAAACAATGACCATTGCTTATGAGTCCATGCACAACACTCAACAAGCTGTGTTAACAAGCTGTGTTATCTCACTTGTTATTTTCTGTCACTGGACTTACTTTATGTGAAGCAGAGAGTGATGTCACTGCAACTTCTAGTCATGCAAGGAAGCGGTGCTAATAGTTTTAGTTTGTCCAGGAGTAGGTTCTGACAGTTTCTGTTCTGTTCCTGGAGCCCTGGCGGCAGAAGTCGCTACCCTCACAGTGACCGGGCAGGCTTTTGCAAACAACAAAACTGGTTGGGGGGAAAAAAAAAAACCCAAGAAAATAATAGTAATAAAAAAAAGACAAAAAACAAAGACTGAGAAGCAAAATAAGTCTGCACAGCAAATACTAGGAAGCCAAACTAACCACAGCTAGTATGCCAAAACTCATCTCAAGTTTATTTTTTTCCTCTCAGGAAATAATTGAGAGCCACCTGCCAAAGTAGTACTAAAACCCTCATCATGTTACTGCCATTTCTACAGGAAATTTGTTTAGCAATATTAAGGAAAAACAAATGTTCTCTCAGAGTAAGAAAACAGTACGGACAAAAAGCAATTGAGGGGAGGAATGAGTGACACCATCAGATTTGGACTGGTTGGTCCGAACTGGCTCCTTCTAGGCAAGGTGATGGAATATCCAAAGGTCACAAAAGGAGCGAGTGAAATGGAAAATCTGATTTTTCTCTAATCAAATTTGGTGTATACAGGTATGTGTAATCTAATTCCAGGCTGCCAGATTAAGATATTAACCCAATTATGTTCATTTTATCACCTTGTAAAAATGAACCATCATTTTATTTAAATTTGTTCAACTGTTAAAGGCTAAGAGAGTAATATATTCCAATGTCAACACAGTGCCAAAATACATTTCATATAGAAAGCATCTATTTATATGAATCTTAATCGGTCTAGACAAGTGCAGAAGCACTTCTTAGTGCAGACCCAGAGGCATAGCGGACAGTAAATTGAGTGGGCATAGAGAAGATTTACATTAGTGAAACTGAAAACTCATTTCCTAGGCCCATTCATAATGGGGAAATTGTTGTCCCATTCCCTACAGACTTTCCATTATTCCATTATAGGAAAGCCAGAACTTCTATCTGCGCTTCCACGCCCATGCACATATTGCATCAGGAGAGTATGTGAACTTAATTTGGCTGAGGGCCATAAATTCACTGTGAAAGGCAAATGAAGATCCTCTCAATCTGGTCAACAAGGCATGACATCCTAAAAATCCAAGTAAGAGAGAGCTGAAAAGCCTTGTTGAATACAGCACGTTCAACCTAGGTGGTAAAGACCAACTGTGCTCTAACAACATGGGTGTCCCAAAATTAACAGCGTAAATATGTATATCCTCAGGGCCCAATGACCAATTTTCAAACTGCTAAGCACAAGCAAATTGAGAAGGAAAGGGCACAGTGCTGCAGCTTAGTGGCACTAAATTCTTCCGAATTGTATCCCGCAAAGGCAGCCCAAACACCAATTCTTCTAATGCTACAATGTTATATTGAAGGCAAGGGAACGTTAGTGCTAAAAGATGGCAATTTGCAGGAAAATGGGATATCAGCAAAAGGAAAAATGGATTTTTAAATGGGACCACTAGAGAACTTTCTGTATCAGCCATTTTTTCACCAAATCTCTTCAGCCCATGCTTAAGTGCTTTGGTGAACTGGGGCCACGTCACCTTATCAATCACATTCACATTTAAAAAAAAAAAATCTTAAAAATATTTACTGAAACTTTAGGAAAAAAGTTTATCTATGAAATAACACATCATATCCTTGTCAGGGGCAATCTGTTATGAAAAGAGAAGTATCACAGGATGAGGAAGACAATGATGAGAACTTCCGAGGTGTGTTTCATGAACCGTAGACTAGCATTCTCTTTTCTCAGTGGGCTTTTTCCCCCTTTCCTGTTTTGCCTGCCATCCTTCTCAAATAAACCATCATCATCTGTTATGAAGATTTTATGAACACCAGTCTTATCAAACCTTGTTGCCCATTTCTTTTCTTCATGAAACCAGCCAGATGGAGTCTCCTACAGGTCACTAAAGTTTACTCTTCCGAGCAGGATTCTGAGAAGGTTGTGGAGTTTTTATCAACACTGTCTAAACACACCAGGCAGGACACGGATGAAGCATACAGGTCATAGAGGCATGCACGTGGCAGTGATCTCTCTGCTATGACTGTCGACTAATGTGCAATTTATTAAGGCAGGTTCTTGTGCAAGTTATTCAATGCCAGCTAGAAAAGACAGCTTGTCCAGTAATGTAGGTTTCAGTATGTCTCTACCAGTCCTCAGAACTACCCCATCCCACAGAGCACATAACTGTAACTATTAGGGTTTACTACCCCAGGAGATATGCCATAGTTACAACAAGAGTGATGCTTGCCTCTCTTACAGCCAACATATGAAGGAAAATGTAAAGCAAATTACATTAGGGCAGATGTAAAGCAAAACATGCACGATGTAAAACAGATGGAAATAAACTATAGTGTACTGCCCTTTGAAAAATGAGTTATCTGACCACATAAGCAGCAGCATTGCCTTAAGGAAAAGGGGTGCTTCCTATGTAGATGATGGACCCCTCTCCCAAGAGCTGCACAGGTAAAGCTCACCCTGGAGAACCGAGTGCTGGCTCCTTCCTGGGTGCAACGTAAACCACAAGCGCAGATCAAAGGTATTACCTTGGACTTGTAAAAAAAGACAAATCAAAGAAAATGCAGCTCTACACACCCCTTCGGTAATCTAGTAATTACCTGTGTTTATATGAACACATGGACACCACCCGCTTCTCATAACAGAGAACTCCAGTAGGTTTTCCTTCAAACCCCACCAAGGGCTCCAGGAACTCAGCACGCAGCCCTAACCAATAAGCAGAAACCATTAAGTATACAACCTCCCCCCCTTTCATTAATTAACATAAAATATTTTAAAATATCAACTCTAATAATTATGACTTTAAAAAAATTGTGATGAAGGATCATAATAACTTGAGTGGCCTGGAGAAGGTGATTAAGTAGCAGCTGTTCACCACCTCTTCACATGCAAGAACTGGAGTCAGGTAGAACAGGCAGCAGGGAGGTTGGGAAAAAAAAAAAACCAAACCACAAAGACCCAAACAAACCCCAAACAGAAGAAAAACAAGGGGACACGGTTCTTCATTAAACATGCAATAAAACAGTGGAAAAAGTGTGACAGAATGCTGCAAATGTGAAGCATTATGCGAGTTCAAAAGCAACAAGAGACATTCGGGGAAACTAAAATCTTGTAACAGTTATTAAAAAAAAAACCACCAACATTACCGTTGTCCGAGGAAGTCTCTGTTACAAATACCTGGAAGATGGGAGAATATTCTGAGATTTGAGAATATTCTCATTGGCCCCTGACACAACACTGGGCTAAACACATCTTGAGTCTGACCCACTACAGCCAGCATCATTTTCTTTTTTCAAAACTGGTAAAGTTTGTAGATAGTTGTGGGGGACTTCAACCTTGAAACTCAACTTCCAAAACTGTGACACGGGCACTTTGATACAAAAGGCCAGAGACTTCTGGTGAGCTGTTAGCTTGTATCTGTCAGTTTTTCAGGCTCCTTCAAAATTAATGTTGGTTTCTTTTAGTAGCCTTCCAGTAGACTGGATGTCCTCTATCAAATATCTTAAAGTAAAAACTTATTCAACTTCGTGGATTTTCTCTTTTATTTATTTAAGCAGTCAAAACACACTTTTTTTTTTCTTGTTTACACACTGCAATTATTCATTTGCTTTATCGTTTTACACAACTCAAATGCAATTTTGTTTTATCAGAAGGCACAATGGAAAGATTACTTTAAGGCCAGCACCCCATATAATGTAATTTACCTCCATTACCCAGTTTGCTTAAAACATTTTGCCTGGGAACAGTCAGTAATAAAAAGCACTTCAATCCATCCCATCCTTGAGCTATGCCATAGTTTTGAATTCAGGATGTTACCACTACGAAAAGAAAGGTAAGCTAGAGTCTGTTATAAAAATATCAAACCTATTAAAAAAAATTGGTGAAAGAACTTGAGAGATCATTTTCCCCATACTTCTTCAATCATTCTAGCAATTTCAATCTGAACCCAACTTAAACATATTAATATATGCATTTACAACATCTACACTATTTCATTATACACCACATACAATTTTAAAGGTATCTTTTTCAAATGCACAAGTCCAACTGACTTTCAACAAAATTCATATTCTGACCTCATAGAGACATTGTGTGTTGGGATTTTTTTAAGCCTTGACTTCAGGACAAGAGTCTTCAAAAGTCTTCCTCTTCTTAGCTGCTCTAGCATGGATCTTAACTATTTTACTAACAGAGTTACTTAGATTTCATACCACCACAGACAGTTTTATTTGACATATCAAGGATTCTAAAATATAACATTTGCCCTTTCCTATTTTCTGACAAACTTAGATTTTTTTTACAAGGTGAAAACTACAGCTGTATATAAATGAGATGTAGATATACATCCCTCTTATTTAAAAATTACTTTAATGAGCAAAACAAGGAGATAAGGGTACTACTACAAACTCTTGAAAGCACCATGCAAATCTGTGACCTAATTGTATGCTTGCAAAATCATTCTCACATTATAAAAACATTAAGTGCAGAGGCAGTGGGCTTAACTATAAGCACCAATTACTATGGACTGCTGAATAACTTTGTACAATAGCGGATTCACCCTCCTTTATCAGAGTAAAGAGAGACTGAACTGATCAGATCCACCTGTGATACTCTCACAGCACCTTCCTACTACCAAAACTGAACGTACTGGATCCATAAGATGGATGAGACATGAGGATACTCAAAGGAGATTTAAAAATAAAATAAAAAAAAAAAATCACTTTTTGCCAGTGTAGGGAGACTCGCAGCTTTCCTCGACCCTCAGAAAATAACGAATAATGGCTTCACTGATGTCTGGTCAAAATAATGGAGCTCAATGAGAAATTGTACAAATAAGATTGTAGAAACAAAGAAAAGGTAAACAACAAAGTAACGAAGTGCAAAACAGGCAAAAATGAGAAAAGGACAGGTTTGCTACATTTTATACATGTCAAATAGTCCCTATTATCCACCCTTCTCCTTGCCATCTCTAGAAGACAGCTTATAGGGTATAAAGTAACATCAGCAGATGTAGGAAAATCCAAACACAGATTGGTTATTTTTCTATACGGACCTGAACTCATGCAGAGACCATCCAAGACTGTAAACAAACATTCTTACAAAGGAGATAAAAAGAAAAAACTCAAAATTAAAGTACTGTGTCCTTCTGTGAAAGACAGACTTGATTCAGCAAATGATTAAGAGGCACATACCTGTAAAGATTTTCTTCAATGGCATATTCCATGTCCTTTAAATAATAAGCTTAGAATGTTTTTTTAATCAGGCCAGTATTTTCCTCTAATTTATCAGGGAAAAAAAATTTTTTTTTTTTCCCTCCTTTCTTTTCCACTTGTTTTCTTTTCTTGAGGTGAGAGCTCTTGCAATTCATTTAAAAATATATTTAAAACCAACTTACAGACAGTAATATTAGTGGATTGATATCTGACAAGCCCCTCATCGAAGAGTCACAGTTAAATCCAAAGAAAGTTATGTTACGAAAATAAATGTTCTAAGAAACAAACATTTGATAGACTTTGGAGAGCCAACCCAACCAGCAGAAAAACTCTTGCAGATCTGCAAAGAAGTCATTAGTTACTTGAAAGTGGATTATTCATTACTAAGTTGTTTGCTCTGCTCCTCTCTTTTTCAAAAAGTCAATACATCGTATTTCACTCAAGAAGCCGTTCTCTTTTCCTCTAATTCTTCCTATGACTCTAATAATTAATTCATTTTGCTTACACTGCAGCAGCCTCAAAATCATGGTTTCAGTTTCTCAGTAATAGAACTCTGCCAAAGGCAATATGCCATGCCATAACCTCAATTACAACTTACACAGGAGAAGGCTCCACTTATTTTCTGCTGGAGTCACTATTTTGTTTTAAATGAAATTCTCTATGGGTTATTGAGTGCCAAAGATGTACAGCAAAAAAGCATACCAGATAATATGAAAAAAATCCATTTCAGAGGCAATATAAAAAGATCCATGTCAGAAAACACAGATTAGAGAAGTGCATCACTATTAGTAGTTATCCTGTCACGTGATATCACAACTACAAAATACAGCATCTACAATATATTTGTGATTTAGCCTGTGACAGAGACTAAAAATTGTACAGGTAATAAAAAATTATTTCAAAAACATGATTCTCCTACAAGAACAACTGACAACTTTGTGTGAAAGGGTTTATTCATAAGACAGACTTTTAAAAATACATAACGTAGTAAAGATTAATTCTGAATTTCCTGAGGTCTTGAAAATTCCATTTCAGCATTTAAAGAGAAGTGCGTTCAAAAAAAAAAAAAAAAAGGTAAATTACTCCACCCCTGCCTAATCTTGCAATCCCCTCAACAACATTTTAAGGGATACTATATTCTTCCACTTCTTGCTGCCAAAAGCTAACCGGGTGCTCTGCTGCATCCTTTGCCCCTCTTCCAAGGCTGTTGACAGGTATCAACATTCAGGTGCACGTTGTAGGCTACGGCTAATCCTCCAGGAGCCACTACTCCCCTAGTAAGTCTTTATGGGGCTACAAAAGCACAACGCTCTGATCTACCTCACCGACAGAAATTCCCAGCAGCTGCCTCAGCGCTGGCCTTTACAATCCCCAGTTCTCTCTCTCATTTGCTCAAGAAAGCTCCTCTCTGGCGGCCACACACAAATACTTTTGACAGACTTCGTGTGTGTTGTTCCTTCATTTATGCATCAGTCAAAAAGGTCACCCACTCTCTGTGAAAGAGAAGGCAAGTTATTGGAGACTCGTGGCCAGTATAATTGAAGTAGGTAGAATTAGCTGTGCAGTTTTTCAGACAGGCCTAAAAATCATTTATTCCCCCAACCCCTGAAGTAGGGAAAAAAAAAACTGGGTTCCCTGAATGAAGTCTTTTGAGAGATCTGACATTCCAACAGAAGTTCAAAGACTTTCCACAAAGTGAAAAATCAGATAGAAGACTTTGAAACATGAATGAAGAAATGCTTTGTCCAATTAACCTCCAACCTTAAAAAAAGTCAGAGTCTGCTGGCTTAAGATCACAGAAGCCAAAATAAGTGAGAAAGGATCTTTTACAGGGGAATGGAGGAAATGTTTAAAATCTTTAAAAGAGTCAAGAATGACTTGGCGTGAATTTTATTTATGAAATCACCAATGTAGTGACATGAAACTAATTTTCCTTCCCTTGCAATGAATAACAGTGAGTTAATTGTTTATCTTAATGAACAGTATTTATTCACCTGAAAAGACAGAAAACAATTTTGTTAGTTAAGAAAAAGACTAGCAATCAGTTATAAATAAAAACAACAAAGCAACACCAGCAGCAAACAAAAAAGAAAGTTGTTGTAAGACTTTGCAGCAACTTTTAAGAAAATGCACAATTGTTTAAAGACTCGCCACAAATTTTAGTTCAGTTCAGTGAAGTAAGAAACCGTATGATGAGGGTCAAACTGAAGGCAGTTTCCACAACTGTTTAAATTTTACAAGTTTAGTCTTCTCTCTTAATTGCAGTTGGAAATGGTCTAATGCTTTTCCTCAAAGTGTCTTCTGTGCTTAGCATAAGTTTAACATGTGTTGCATGTCCCTTTAATCACCATATTCATTGTGCAGGAATAAAATAGTCAAGGCACTTGCAATTTTAAGAACTGGAGTGTTTAATATATGGAAAGTGATGCATTGGAAAAGGAATAGTGTAACTTGAAAAGAAACTGAAAAAAAAGAAACTTGACAGGTGAAAAAGACAATAGCAGAATTTTGACAAATATTTTCCACAGTGGGGCTTTTACAAACAAGAGGGTGGTCCTGTTCACTAATGCATCTTACTGTAATGGAGATGAAAAAAATAAATGGAAAACTGAATTACTGTATGACCCAAAATAACTGAAGCCAAAGGGGAAAAGGATAGAGCCGTCTGGGATAACATTAAAGACGAGAGCAATTCTTCTTCCCTTTGTTTTATCCAAACCTGGTTCTCTTGTCAGAATTAGTGAAATCAAGTGACAGCAATAACTGATGTTGTCAACAACCTCAAGTTAACTTCAAAATCACCTAGTCTGGGGATGAACAACACAGCTACACATTTGGCCAGAATACATAAGGCCTTGGGCGTAATGCCGGTATTTGGTTTGTCACCTATCCATCAGCCTCATCGTGCCCTATGACCCCTTACAGATTGACGCACATAAAGTATTTTTAGCCAGAAGTATCAAAAGGATACTTGTACTTCATTCGGCTTAGAATGTAGCTTTGTGAACAACATCATCAGTGATGACTCCGACCTGGTTTAGGCTCAAAAAAACCCAAAGGACGCACCCCTCTTTTAGACTCCTCTTGGTAATATGCTTTAGATAAACTCTCTCTACATATACATATGTGCATATATGTAGTTTTAATCAATGCATTATCATCCACTTTTGCATATGCATTCTAATCTGAAGTCAAAATCAGTTAATTTACTCCAAATTCAGTTCTATGCCAGCTTTAAAATAATACAGAGACAAATATAGGAAATGCAGTTCGGAAGCTGAACTGAGGCTATCAAGACTATCTTGATGTTTAGCACAATATTAAGAATTCCATTAAAGAGTGCTACTTGGTATCCTTTGGACCAAGAGACTTAAACTTCATGCATCAATTCAACTTTTCACATCCACACTGCATCTCTCTCATCTGGCTAATAACTCCACTCACATTAGCTGTCACAAGCCCAATCCGATTTACAAGCCTAAAACTAAAGGGGGGGGGGGAAGAGAAAAAAGGAAAAAGAAGAAAACTCAAACCATCAGCATATCATCTCTTTAAACCTTCAGTCTGGACTCTCCCCTTATTCTTTTTGGCTTTTGACACCTCTGTCATTCTCCCTCACAACTTGTTACGTGGTTATTTAGAGTTGATACCAAATGCAATGCGGATGTCAAAAAGTGAATCTCATCTTTCTTGCGTAGCATCTTCTCCAATTTTCTGACATAATGTCACCTTACTTAGTTATGTTCCGCTCTATCAGCGGGTGACCTTTTTATACAACGTATCACGGACTACCTTTATGATTTATATTTGTTTCTACTTTTCCAAAAGACAAACCAAGCATCAAAACTGAGGTTATAAGAAGCATTAATAATTAATAAAAGAATTTATAACACAGATTCATGAGATTTCTGAACAGAAATCCTTCATAGAGGCAAGATATATATATTCCTGTCTATTTAAAGAACCAAGCATGTATCTTGGAGAAAGCTACACATTTCAGTTTTAATGCTTTCAAGTACTTTTCAAGCATTTTAAACACTCTGGAAAGTTATTTAGTTGGTCGGTATATCACCGATATGATATTAAGCTGAAGTTTTCCTTTCATCTGTCTCCATGTTCTATCTTCCATACACCCAAGTCTGAGAGAGTAAGCGATCTTCTCCTGGAGTACATGAAAGGATAACAACAGTGCATACAAAGAGAGAGAGTTAGGCAATTAAGCAATACAATCTCTATGACCTTTACACATCTAAGAAGAATTTGACCTGATGCTGCTGAAGTGGTCATTTAATGGAGTGTGGCTCTCCACTAGCAGTTTGAGCAAGTTCATTCCTGTTGGCCTCTGTATTTGCATTTAATCTTTTATTTGGTCACAGAACACCGAGGTCACCTTTTTAGAAACCACCTACAGAAATAGGGGAGCAAGTGTTACGTTTCCCCGGTTGCCGCAGAACGTTGCAAAATAATGGCAAGTGGAGACTATTTCTTCCATTAACCCTTTGACCCTTCCAGTTAATGGCCTTTTGGTTCATAGAGGTGCAACAAACAGGGCTCCCTCTGAGATCCTAAGCTACAGGTAATCTAAACAAGTAAGGACTCCACAGTTACTTGAAAAACGTCCTAGGTCTATATGCTGAACATAGACCACACTTAACCGCCAAGTCGGAGGTTCACAAGTTGGCCTGTTGGTTTATTCATCTCATGCAACAGATCATTCCTAAAAAAAGGCATACGCCAAAACATTTTAGTTTTGTACATTACAAAGCACAAATAGTCAGATCAACAAAACTTTCAATGAAAACAGTCTCCTTCAAAACAGTGGTTAAAACATGGTGGTAGTTCCTTTTCACTCAAAAAGAATACATGGTTAAATATCTGCAGAATATGTTTCAAAGTTAAAAACAGTGCCCTCGTGATAAACAAATACTTATAGCTAGTCAAATTAATACAAAAATCTTAAGGAGGCGATAGAAGCAATTATTTTCATTGATTTCCTGCATTCCTATTACTGTTTTGCAATGGACTGAATGGGAAACCTTTCACACAGCGAGAATACCTTAAACCACAATGAACAGCATCACTGGAATAGGAAGGCGTTTCCCAAGGCCAGTAATATTTCTCATCATTTGGTGCCGAATACTGAGTTAAGGTATACCAACGTTTCTGCTAGCACCTTCCCTAAAATCTAACTCATGACACTAAGACTGTGCCTGAGTACAAGAACTTGGCTGCAAGTGTAATCTTGCATATTTTGCACAGGAATTATGAAGTGCTGGGTGCACTTGGGATTTCGTAACTCCAGAAGCTGGCATTCCTGCGATTTGGAATTTATTTAAAAAAAAAAATCTATTCCCAATTTTAAAGAAGTCTGTAACATTTTGGCTTCTATAATGATTATAAAAATAATAATACCCTATTTTAAAATAAAGCTACACAAACCCGTTAGACAAACACAGCCACAGAAGGAGTGCCAAAGCAGCCAGAGTGGCCTGCAAGTAGAATAGCATAGCAGAGATGTAGCGATGGCTCATTTCACCACTGAGAAAGGAAAGAAACCTTTCAAGTGTCAGATTTAAGGGCTACAGAAGCACAAGGAAGACAAAGTACAGATACTCCTATTCTGACTCCCTTTTTCCCTTATACATCCCCATCTTCCTACTCTTTTCCAGCTCTTATCACATCATCACTAAATTATTTTATTTTTTCCACACACGAGTGACGTGTAGAATTTATGATCATAGGTACGCGCAGCTTTGCTGGCCTGCCTCATACATCTATTCCACCTACGTAACCTTTGGAGGCATCAGGATGTGGCACATGGACCTATTCCCACACTTTTCCAACCTTACGCTCATCTCATGGGAATGGGAAGGTGCCATGGAAGACAAAGCTGAGAAAAACAACACAGAATTCCTAATTAAAATGTTTTTCTGTGGCATGCAAGGAAGTGAATTTCACCCCCGATAATCCTCATTAAAAACCACTAAAATAAGATGGATATCAGACCCAAATTTCACAACTCGTTAAGACTTTTGTGGGCTTTGGATCAGTTTCTACATGAGGACAAAACAGATGCTGAGGCCCAGTATTATGCCTGAGAATGAACCAGGGCAGAATATCCGTCTAAGTGGACAGAAAAACACATTAAAGCTCAGTAGCATTTTCAACATTAAAGTTGATGACAGTGTTTATGTACAAGTTCATTTATATTTTAATTTGTGCAGAAATGATTATTATTTGTAGACATTCCCATGGTGATTTTCGGAATAGCATCAGGGTTCTGATTAGCTGCACACTCTGAAATTAAAGTCCTTAGGACTGCCTTTTAAATAGAGAGGTATACTGCACATGAAGTCACACTATATTCAAAACTTCTTCACTTTTTCAGTGAAAAACGTCTTTGCTAACGGATTAGGATTTTTTGCCAGTCCCTATTCTTAAAGTGTCATGAAGGAGACTACATTTCATTGTCCATAAATAACACTTGTAAAGCTGAGACCTGTGGTATAACGTGGCCCTAAACGAACTCTGAGGAGGATCCCTTTGTTTGGGGCAGACAGCTGTTAGGATTCTTTCTGTCGGGCACACGATAGCTTAACCACTTGAGTGCTACTGAAACTTTATTTGATTATCATTTTTTCAATGAAAAGCACTTGTGAGACACATCACCTCCCATGTTTTAAAACCAGATCGATTTTCTCTTATGGATTCCAGTTGTTTCAGGATCAGAACGCTCCCCAGAGCTACGCGGATCAAACACTGTACTTAAACTGACCATGAGGCAGGCTAGCAGGTGATTCACCTTATCCAGAAATATGGGTTATTTTTATTCTTTTTTTGTTTTGTTTTGGCAACTGGCACTCATAAAATATCTGAGAAGACCACAGCTACATATTGTTTAAAAAAAAAAAAGCCAAAAAAACCCCACCCAAAACACATTTATAAAGAATTAGACCTTTAGGAGACAGCAAATTCATCCTAGCGCCAAGAGAAAAGCAGACTGCCTCAGGCAATATGTCATCTTCTTAGTTAACACACTGTTCTTTTTCCCCACCCTTTTAAGTGAACTGTTGGAAACGTTTTAGATCTTGTCTAGAGATAAAAGTTAATTTTACATGGTGCATCAAAGACGCAGCGTAAACTCATAAACGAAATAATATTTTTCCAATAAGCCTTCTGCTGGCAATGCAAGAGCCTGACTTTGCACTGTTGCAGAACCTTCCTACAAGAGCAAGTTTCTACGTACAAAGGTTTAACTTACTTGTCTATCAGCAGTATTCAATAAAATAAGTTCAGATTTAAATGTTCATCACTGTTTAATATCAAATGCTGTCTTCCTCCACTAAAAAGGCATTTAAAGTTTTAAAACTATCAAAGTAATCGCCCACTGCATGAGAGTAGAGCACATATTTTCCTCTTGTACTGAGAACAAAACAGACACAAAACCAAAATGAACTATTAATAGCCATTGTCTTAATTATTAATTTAGTTATTATTTAGTTATACACATAAATTAGTTATTCTATTTTTTTTTCTTGCTTCAGTAGGTTTCTTTTAATTCTTTGCTTTCCCTTGCACAAAAAAGATGAATGCATCTTTTGTGGCACTTTCTGCATGCATTATGGATTTATTTTGATTTAAATTATACTTTTGGGTAACCCATGAAGTTCCAGAAGATGAAGAACAGCTCTACATATGTGGCTCCTGTTTTACAAGCAATAAGAGCTACCAGTTACTATGCACTGAATGAGCCGTTCTTGTCAAGAGACTCATTTATCAACTGAAGAGGAAAACCATGAAAATAAAGTCCAAAACAACCTCTGATGATGTATTTGTAATACAATAAGAAAAAATGTTAACATGACCTCAAGGATTAAAATACACATTTTTTTTTTTGTATTTGATGTATCTGATGCAGACCAGGTAACCCAAGTGTTTTGAGATACAGGTGTCCTAAGCTAATGACTTCATGCACCCAAGATAGCTGTACAGAAAGCCTGTTTATCTGAGTAGTTCTTCAGTTTGACAGGAAAGCCTCCCCTTACAACAAGAGTGCTTTGGCAGATTACCAAATGATTCTTCATACCCAGATAAACAGGTTTAATCCTTAGAGGCTATCTTAGCCAATCCTCCGCCAAATATAACGAACGCAATTAAAGTCTTACCCTACAGTACTAAAGTGATAACCTGTTGTTGTGAGAAAAAGCCAGCTGAATACACGTAATAAATATCTTCATCTACACATATTAAAAACTGAGGCAAACAACCTTCCCAAACAACAGTCAGGATTTCTGCTCTCTCTTTTTTTTTTTTGTTTAGAAAAACAAAACCAAAAGAATACACTATAAATATGAAATCATTTCAAAGAAAAGCACACAAACTAAATTGTATTAGTTATAAATGCAGAGCAATATGAGAGGGCCTGGTGATGAACTCACCAGTATGACATAATAATACCAGTAAACTGAGCGTAGAAAACATCACGACAGTAGTACTTATATATTTCCCACGTGTCTGAACAATTTGTGCATTAGCAGTCTATTGCCTCATCACTTACCCACAAAACAATCTGGACTGGTAACTCTTTCTGACAAAGACTGCCATTTGTTATCCATTCGCCCAGAATAGTGGTACTCAATTTGTATCAGTAATAATCAAAAGGAGAGCATCCAGTTTGTGACACAGAGCCGGTGTCCAAAGGGGGGTTGCAACTTGCAGCCCATCTGCCAATAAAGATGTACAGAAGAACCTACACTGGTAACCGTGGCTTTGCACAGGCATCACAGGGCACATAAAAGGACACATATAGAAGAAGCCTGGTGCACATGGGACCGTGAAGAAGATAGTCTTTCCTTTCTTGGTGGTGACCCTCTGCTGTTATTTAACCTCTCGACCTAAGGCAGGTAACGTGCCCCAGAAGAGGTTGCAGCAGTGGGGTACAGCAGGCAGGAGATTTCCTGGCATTTGCAGTAAACTCAGACCAAGGCAGGGAAACAGATCTTACAAGTTTTCGGTTGTGCCCCAACACTGCTCCCCTTGCCCTGAGCGCTGTACAAGACAATACAGAAGGAAGAGAACATCACAGCGTGATCAATATGGCCAAGACACAGACATACATACAGGTGTTGACTTTCTCATCAGTGCGTAGGAATAGTAGTTTTTACCCATCTCTCTCTTTTCTTTGCCTCTGTCTTATGCTCATCTTTACATTACAAAATGGTAGCAACTGAGGTAAGACCTTCTTCCAAAAGGGATTTTAGACACGGCATTTGTCCAAATATGTATCTTCTTTTTTAGAGTAGATACAGGTTGATAATAGAGACAGATAGAAAGTAGTTATAAATACAATTATAAAACCAAAGGATGGCCACCTGACAAGAAGCCTCTGAATCAGGCTGCTAAGAACATAAATACCTTGTCAAAAATACGAAATGACTCTGCCATTAACAAAGTCTGAAGTGAACCATTTACGCAAAACGCCACTAAGTCAATTAATTGACAATAACTGGTTCTACTTCGAAGCATCTCAAATTCACGTTTAATTATGCCTAATGCATCATTTTATTCTCCTAACATAACTGGTTAGCATAAGCACACAAAGTGCTGACAGTGACCTTTCTGTCTCAAATATGCTATTCACAGCTATTTAATTAATCCCTTACATGTAGCAGGACATACAGCCTAATGTCCTACAGAAGGGCTCTGAATTGGCCTTATTGTCACCATATGAGATGGCATTCATCTCCAAATGCCAAAGTGCAGCATAAGGAATACAGAATAAGAATACAAAGTATTTAAAAGAACAAGAGGAGAAGAAACTCTTCAATAGCTTGCTCTTTGATTATCATTTACAGATCAACTTTTTCAATGAAAAATATCCAAGAGATTGTTTTCCCACTTGTGCAGTCCAAGTCTTTAAACACAGTGACTGCTTTTGCACTTCAAAGGAGTGTTCCTTCACTAACCAGCAATTAAGAGTCCAAGGTCAAACAAGGCAAAATTCATCTTCTCCAGTTTTGTAATTTTCCCTCTTATCAAACTGTATATGTGCGTAAAGCACAGACTGCGATGGCTGTCATAAAACAGCTTGAAAGGTTCAGAAGCAGAGAGAAAGTGAACTGTATTCAGCTGCTATTGCTGAAGCATTACTGGAAATTTGAAGAGATTCTACTTATCTCTTTTCTGATCCATAAGCCTGTCAAAAAGTAAGAGATTTTCAGTTTGGGGATTTTTTTTTTTTTAATTATTATTTTTTAGTTTTGGTCTGAATAAGAGTACATTAAAAATGTATTTTAAATAGTTCCAAGCACAATTTGAAGAAAAAAAAACCCAAACTGTAAGTTACTAAAAAATACAGAACGTGCTTTAAGGTTAATAATATTCCATTTAAGACAAAATTGTGTTTCCCAATGTATTTAGATGTCCAGTTGTTTTGCTTCAAAAGCACAATCTCTAAACAACAGATAAAAGCAATAACGCTTCTTCACCCACTAAACCTTCTGCAGCCTGGCCTCCTGGTGCGCTCTTGTTGAAAATTCACACCACATCTCAGATACTGAACTGTCAACTTCTAACTTTATCAAGAAAAAAACCTTACAATGGGTTACACATTTCTTAATAATGACAGCCATTTACAGCTGCAAATCTCTATAGACAAATCAGCAGTTATTCTAATTCTTATTGCAAAGAGGGACTGTTCCTGCTTCTTGTTTTGCTTTGTGAAGTCTTAAGCAAACTCCTTTCCATGAGGCACTAGGTAAACACAATTAAAAACAAATAATTAAAATATCTCTTTTACACTGGAAATTTAAAGTACCTCAGAAAACACCATGAGATTTACGAAAATTGAATTGTATAATCTTTAAGCAGTTCTACTGAAGTACTTTTACCAAATACAGTTCGCCAGATCTCTTTCTACTTCATAGTTATTACCAATAGCATATGCTCATTATACACACAGTCTAGGCCATTAAAACAAATGTATGCTGCATGCAAAATCAATTTTTATTGATTGGTTTTGAAAAGCAAAAATACTCCTATGTTTATATTACTTTCTTCTTTGCATAAGAAAAAAAACAACCCTTCATTTCCTACAGCAAGAATCCATGCTACATTTCTAAGAGAAATTCCTGAATGTGTTTGTCTACTCTGTACCTAGAGAAAGCTGACGGTGGGAGGAAGGGTGAGGGGGCTTTTAAAAAAAAAAAAAAAAAATTATAGACACTTTGGTTAGTCCCTATGTTTTATGTTAAGTCAAACATACCTACATATCTGTTTCAGCCCATCAAGGAAAGGGATGTATATTTAGTCTGCAGTCTTTTCAGGCCCCAACATCTCTTTTTAGCTTAGCAGGACCTGTTAAATCTGCAGCTCTGAAGTTTACATTGAGTGTCACAAGTATGATACTTACTACACCATCAGACTTCTAGTGAAGAAATCAATAGGAAAACACTCCATGTTATCTCATTGTTTAGGCTTCAGAGGTTATGCACTGAAAAGTTATGGGATAAATAATTAAGGAAAGGTCTGCAGAACTTTATCCTTTTGTACATGCACAGTACAAATTAGACTACTAACACCAGCTTATATAAATCTGAAGAGTACAGAAAGAAATATTTCTTGGCACTTCTTATCCCTGTGCACTTGCCTGGCATGGTCCCTACTTAGTCTTTTGCTATTCTTCTGCAAAACACCTGCTGATGTTTGCAACCCATTTCACTGGGGTATAAGTTTAAATTCAGAATTGTGCTATTCAGAAAGAACATTCTGTTCCTAAAATGGACACTCTGAAAACCCAAACAGTTCTTTCAAAAAGCTATAAGAAAAGTGGTGGGACACCAAAAAAGACGCACGTACCAGGACTTTGCTTTAATGGCAGAAGGAAGAATTACAAGGTAGCAGGCTTGTTGAGACAATTGATATGTCATGAAATGTATTCTCTCAGTACAGTGTGCTGTGGGGATGCATGATCATACGCTTTGTCAAGAACAACTCAAAAAATTCTGTCACGTTAAAAACACAGGACTACACTGCACTAAGCCTTACATGATTATTCTCACACCCTGTGTGTCAGAGGGATCTTCCTGGCATTTTTGGATAGCTGCCTTTCAGATTTGACAGTTCATACTCTATTAATCAGCACTATAAATCCAACAGTCCCTCGTCACCCCCTGAGGGCCTTAAAAGTAGGTTTTTTAGTATTTTATCAGAAATGACTGCAGAAGCCAGAAAAGAAGCACAGGTGTGTCACTGAGAATTGCAATCTACTCCATGTAATAAAATTGAGAGTCTGTTTTGGAGCAGCTACGTTTCTGCAACTCCCCTTTCTCTTCTGAATCAATTATCTTTTACTTTTTTCTTTTTCAAACTCCACGCTAATGCTAGTCTTCCGTTTGGGCCATTTTTACCTTTAAAGGGTCACAACACCTGGCTGGCAAGAGCATGCAAAGGGACAGCGTGAAAGCCCTCAGGATGGCTGGGGAGAAGAATATATAGTATAATTCTTGACAAAATGAATAGCTCTTCGAAGCCTGCCATTCCCTGCTTACACATCTTTTTAGTACTAGTCTTTCTCCTCCATCCTGGATTTTAACAGTAATTAAAGCTGCTTCTCAAAGGCTACGGATATTGATTCTAAATCAGTCTTCTATTCCCAAATAGCCCCATAATCTCTATTTACTTTCCTTAAATTAAAATCGGCACATGCTTTTCTCAGAGTTGCTATGCTTTCATTGTTTCCAGTGGAAATTGCAAGTGCCCAGCTTCTCTAGACTCTGGCTGTACAGCATGAAAGGCCTGACTTGTGCAACTCTGAAAATGCTACAAAAAGAAGCCCACGTCAGAGACAAAAGTAGTCCTTTGTTGAGTCCATCAGATCACACAGCTTCATGTTATGAAGTCCCCTCTCGCTGCGAGAGAAATTATACTGGTATTTTCCAAGGAAAATCGGTCAGTTCCAGACCGTCGAGCTGTAAGAAACCTGAAGCAGCTCCTGGACCGCGAGCAATCAATAATGGTCCATTCACCTTCAACGTGGCCAGCAGGGAAGTGGGAAAAGCAGAGCAGGTATCCTGCATCGCTGCGAGGCGGCTGCCAACAACCAGTCCCTTCAAGAAAATGAACTCTGAACACCAAACATCCTATATTTATTTCTTACACCAAAGGCTAGCAGACTAATGAAAGGATGAAGCTTCCCCTGCTTTTTTGGTTTTAAAATATGTGAGCATAGGTAACAGATGCTCCTTGATATTTCCCGTGTTGTCTCAATTAGTGTCCCAGAAATCCTGGGTTTTAGATTCAGACTGAATTCCCCCTCTACTAGACTTACAATCTGGCACACAGCAGGCACCAAAGAAAATGACTAGTGTGGATAGGTATGCAGCAGAGATCAGAAGCGTGGATATGGTATACCTGTCCATTCAAGCAATGTGTGTTTTCAATATCCAGGCATTCGAATCTCACATTCATCACATTCAGTGCAAGACAGAATACTCGCTTTTACCTGCAACCTATTCAGTGTACAGAGAATCTATATCCACATCCATCACATTCAGTGAAATAAGAGTCTATCTGCAAATGTTAAGCTTCAGTTTTCCTGCAGTGATCTGAATTACAATATGCTGCAGGTGAACATGTCAAATTTCTGAATTGGTAGCTGTGAAAAAAGTTCTGCCGGAGTCATTAATAAATGTGGCTAATTTGGAGAAAGACTCATTTCAGAACGTAGCTGTGCACCATTAAGGGTGCTGGAAAAAGCTCTTTTTCAGCATGCAAATATAATACTTGTGGAAGATGTCAGTGTTTGTAATAGATAAAGGTGGAACATCTGCATTTATTACTATAACATGTAAAATGCCAGTATCCACAGTGTAATCTACCCAGGCAATGCTGCTTCTAAACCTCCTAAGGCAACATCATGCACTTTCAAATTCATTTATCATGGCCACGTTGAACCCTTTTTTCCCCACTGACAACCTATCAGTGATGCCAAGTACCAATGATGAAAATCTGTTTTTGGAGGAGAAGTCTATATGCTGTATAAAACAATGAACACCTATCAGACTCTTGAAACATTGTTATTGTTTTCAGGCACTGCTGGTCACTGCTGTGCCACACAAAAAAGAAGGAGGGCTTCAAGTGAAGCGCATTGTCAGCGCACTCTTGCCATAAGGTATGAAAATACAAATCAGGAAACAAGAAAAACGGAACTCCACATAAAGACTAACTCAATTCACAAGTCACGATAACGCCCATAAGCCATCTGGATATGTGAATGCCTTTTAACTGCAACCTTGAAGAAAGAGACTTTGTTTCCTGGAAATGAACAAAATTAATGGTTGAATGCTGGTTAGTTAGGTAAGAGCACCTTGGTCCCACAGCAATGCACTGGTTTGTTTTCTTTTTAATCTCTCCTGCTATATTGCTGGGAAATAGGGTATCTACTGGTTTCAATGTTTGAAATTAGTTTTCAGATGAAAGTAAAAACTCCTAACTTATAGAGCATTATAAACAAACGAATCTACAAAGATGAGAATCAAAATAATCTTTGGACAATGGGTAGAGGGCTAACAGAGACCCTCAGGGAAAAGAATCCCACCCTTGCTGCCATAACCACAGCACGCGTGCTATTCCTGAACAACGGTCAGAGAAAGGGTAGTATGAATTGACTAAGAAATTGGGAAAAAATCTCTGTTATGGCCAAAAAAACCCAAAAAACCAACCAAACAAACACAACCCAAATGCAAAACTGAGTAACAAAAGAGAACATTCAGGAACGACTTGAGTTTCAATCTGCTTACCCCAGAATCCTTCCCAGCCAGCTCCCCCACAAAGGCTACATCACCTTTTCCTACACCAGAGATTTCTGCTGGAGCCATCCTGCTCCACACCCTTGACTCTTGAATAAATCTCAATGGCCCTCAGGAGGGGTGGTACAGATGCACTTCATTCTGCTGATTATTCCCAGCTGAGAAGTTGCTAATCGTTCAGAGATGGGAGCTGGCCCTGTCCCACTGACAGGCTCTATCCACTCTCCGTGCATGAGGTTAAAAAATATAGCTTTATTCTGCCTTGTTCCAGGCCAGAAGCTAGTTGGTTAAATAAAACATACTACCTATTACAGCAAAACTATCTAATGCAAGACATCAGATGCTTCTCTAACTGCTAGAGACAGAAAGAAAAAAAAAATAAAATGTAACAGTCCTTTTCCATGATGGCCTGAGAATTTGGTAAGTTCAAGTCTACTGATCCTGCAGAAAAGTACAGACATACCCAACTTCCACTGGGCTTAGCGTGAGAACCCTCTTAACCATGAAAAAATGAAACTAAGACAGAACAGTACTGAAATTGTATCAAATGGAGTGTGGAATGAGTATTATACAAGAGCAATTTTCTTGTAATAACAAATCTTACTTATTGTTATGGGACTCTAAATAATTTCTTCCGAGACTTTCTATATGGCTTTTCAGCAATGCATAAACGAATATCAAACAGCTATTTAAGGTCTTTCCCATTCCTTTTCTAGTTGCCTCTTGGCAAATAGACTACTTTAATGGGAAAATATTTGATATTTATATCTGATACGGCATTTCTGTGATACGACAATAACTGAAAGCCATCCGTCTTACAAGAGAATGGGGTATGGAAACATGCATGTTCCTAAAACAACCTCTTCTAGACTTCCATACAGTTTTACTCATTCAGTTTTTATGTTTGGAAAATGCATTATTAAATATTGTGGTTTAGTCCACAAGCTACCCAATAAGAACATCCTTTTTATATTTTCTGAACTCCCACCGGTGCCACTTTATTTAGTGTTCCTGTTAACCAAGACGTTCTTCATACTTGCGTGGTCTAAATAAGTCACGTCCATATTTTTTTCATTCATGACTAAGGTTGCTTTTATTTTTTTTTTTTTAAAGTATGCAGCTGTCACAGGCTAGCATTAAAACATCACCTGGAAACCAGCAGTAGAAATGGATCACTTAATGTCTGCTTCAGCAAATACTACGCAGACAATATTTCTCATGGAATCCATGGCAAGTCCCATTTGTTTGTTAGTGGTTTATTATTAGAGCTGACACTTCTGTCGTGAGGAACAAAAGATTTCTATTCTTTAAAGAAAAAAGAAGGGAACATCCTTTCTGCATTAGGTCTTCAAACTGAAGATGGAGGGTTTCAAGTTTTTCTCCACCTCGTAACTATGCAATTTTTAACTTGTACTTCTGAGATCATGTGTTTGGGCATGCAAGTTATGCTGTCCACTGCACTCATCTGCTGGGTCTGCTTTTTTGTTCAGTGGTGCTATATTTCACTAAATGTTTCTTCAGTCTCTGTGGGAATTTGATATTTATTTTAGTATACCTGATGCTACAATTTGACAGATTCATGCTTCTATGTTTTTATTCTTCAAAAACAGTTAAGGTTTCCATCTAGTGTTTGTTGAAGACACTCGGTGTCATGACTGACAAATCTAAAACTGCAGGTAGCTCTAAGAAATTTGGGCATTTTCCATGAAAAAAGTTCTGCTACCTCTTCCTTCCCTCCTTGATCCCCTCCACCTTGCCCCTTCCCCCCCTCCTTCTGACCTTAAGTGACTCCTCTCAGCCACTACCATACCACTATGTACCCAAACTGATGGCATTTTTTTTTTTTTATGTACTCCACAATTAACTTTTATGCTACTCTCTGAATGCGCTGTAACTTTTTCAACCTTTCATTATTTTCCATTTTGAAGAGTCTTGTAGGGAAAATTGCTGGACTCATTTAAAGCAGGAAAAGAAGGTTTTCTGTTCACTAGCAGAACATTATATTCTTCCATAGGCTTCACTACCTAACCTGCCATTTTCATCAATACTAATACTGTAGTGATGCCTTTCCTTTTGGTATTTCTGCATCCACTGCTGCATCCTTTCTCTTACATGATTTCCTCTTCCCGTTCTTCACTGAAAATGTGACATCTTCTAACTAGTTTCTTCTCCTGCCTTTTGATCAAATACTTCAGTGGGTAACACAGAGAGGTATGTCCTTAATGTTCATGTAGTCTCCTTTCCTCCATTGCTTCCCTAGGTTTCCATCTGAACTCTACCACTGAAGCTGGATTTTTAATTCAGTATATAGTACCTCTTCATTCCTGCGTTTAGTTGTCTGTCTTTCCCTCTCCTTTCTTCAGACCGCCTTCTTATTTTAATACATAAAAACCAAGGACTTCATCCAGGTTTCTCTACCTACCCAACACACATTATCTGGATTTCTGGTTCTCATTCACTGGCTGTTTGACTTTTTGCACTTGTTGTGCAGGAGAGCTCTGCCCCTCATTTACACTCAGCTGCAATCAAAGTTTGGAGGTGCTCTTTATGCCCTCAAATGAGCAGCTTTTCTTCCATTGCTGGCAGACAGCCATCTGTTTCCTAAAAAATCCCTCCTCGCTGCAACCATAGCCACCAACAGTGTTCAGTCACTCCTGCTTCCTTAGTTCAATTTCACCTGCCCACTCAAAAGAGAAAGCAATCAGTGAAGAACACAATTGAGAAAACACCATTCAGAAAATCATTACTCCCGAAGGACCGGTGGAGTTTGTTATACCAAAATGTGAGAGTGCATGAGTATTTCTTAAAAGTCACTAGTTGCGAGAAAGAAGTAAAATATTTATTTGAGGGACTAAGACAAGTAAACCTCAGAGGCTTAACACCCAGATTCAACAACTTAAAGTGTCACCTAAATTTCACTACAAATTTTTGCATTACCACTTTGTTGGTTGTTTTTTTTTTTAACTACCATTCTTTCTTCCTTCCTTAAAGTATTCATGGCATATGTAAAACATGTTACAATCACATCCTTATTCTTTATTCTATTTAGAAAAGATACAAATCTAAACAGAAACATTATTATGTAGATATTAAAATACAAATTATTGGATCAGATAGGAAAATCTGATGAAGAAAGATCCTATTTGCATGAGAAAGCAAACAAATGCTGGTTCCTTAAAATACAGAAGGAAATTCCATGCTTTTCTGCAATAAAAAACAACACTTAATGATCCAGCACATAAGTATAATTTGTGAAATGAATAATAAGTGAACCTCAACTGTATACATGCTTTGAAAAATTCATAGTAATTTGAAATTTTTTTTCACAAGTATTACTCTGTATAGATGTGAATGTAATTTGAATTTGAGGTTCAAGGAGGATGTTAAGGCACATTACTTGCAAAAACACTGGTACCTTACTTAACACATGGTAAAACAGTACAAATGCAGAAAAATCCAATGCTTTACAAAATCTTTAAGCAGAGTATCTACTTAATTTCTAGGATGGAAATTAATAAAAAGGAGAAGCTTGAAAACTAAAGTGAAGGTCACATCATAGGATACAGCAGCATAATTGGTGTGAAGACAGTGTGCTGCGTTTGAACGTTAAAGTGTGAAAACATTTATCTCTTCTTAGATGTCAAACAGCTTTCAAAAATTATGCACAATTAGACCTAATAAACATCACACTTCTTTTTCAAGCTACTGCACTTTGACTGTAGGCTACACATATCCTAATGCTAGAAGTGTCGGAGAGACATTTTATAATGCCATTGCATGTAGAGACAAAATCATTATGAACTAACATCTCTGAAAGTTACAGATAGTTGGAAGATACTCTTAACTGTATATGCCATATTAATAAATTGCTTTAATCTGAAATACAGAAAGATAGTCATCCCTGAAAAGAATTCTTCTTTTATTTACATATTGGTGGTGCGCTGTACTCTACCATGTATGCAGAGTTTATATTGGACCTCTGATAGATAGAGTTATTCACACTCTTAACTGAAACATGTGGTATGTTCATCTCTGGTGAGAGCAGTTTTTTCACTAGACGCTTACTCTGTTTTATTCACGAGATACTAATACCTCAGATTTATACTACAGACAGCACTCAACTCCTGCGAGGAAACTTTTATTTGTCTCCATTTTTGAAGAACATTTGGAGATGTAGAATTAGACCCCCCCAAAAAATCATTCCTATTCAGAGCAAAAAATGTATTTTGTGTCAATGTTTAAAATCAATTCAGTTTCCTTTGTTGTTGAAGATTTTTTTTGAGATCAATATTTAATGATGTATCAGGGACTCGAAGAAATCAAACAAAAAACCCTACTGAATGTGTTTATCCTCCACATGCAACAAGCAAAGAAGCAGATGGTGAACACGTAAGTTCAGCTCTCTAATTCATTTCAAGGAGCAAGCGTGATTCACGTGAGGTGGTGATCTGACCCTTTTTGTAGCTGACTCAGTTCAAAGAATACTATAAAAAGCAGCGAAGGTGTGGGAATTATGAGGAGAAGAGACACCACGGAAATGGAACGATTAAGATAAAAATCCTGATAGTAACAACTGAAGTTGATACCTCTTGAGTTTTGTCTGAGGGAGCTACTGCCTCATGCCAGTGCATACGGATGCTCCAATAAACTGGATTCACGTGGACAGACTTCCTGGGACAAGCACAACTATCATGCACTTGCTGCTCTCTGTCCAATTGAGGAGAGGGTTGTATAAACAATATTTACAAATGACAATTTGTACAACATTCCAAGTCAGCAAAGAGTTATTACAATGTAGGTGAATTCACCTTGATGAGTGAAAAAATAACACACCTTGTTTTTAAAAGACCACAGTGTAGCAGCACATGGTACTGATTTGGTTAATACCAAATACTCATAATGCTTCATAGATGAAGTTTAATGCTGCTTTGTAAGAAATATTTAAGCACTATTTTTTTCTGCCAAAAATGATTTCACACTTTCAAACAGATGACAAAATAAGAACCACATTGCCAGTTTACTCAAGTTGTGAATTTTGTTTTCTACCAAAGCAGAGAAAGGGCCCTAAATCACAGGTACATTGTAAAAATAAAGCACTGTAGATGTACAAAAACAACAAAAAGTGAAGTCATCAAGTTTTCCTGCGAAACCACAGAAGTACAAACACCCACTGTGTCTGATTTTATTGAACATTTGGTTTTTGAACTGAGCTGGGCAAAGCATTTCTGGAACATATCATAATCAAAAATTCAGAAATTTTCCACTGGAAATTTTCTTTTCAAGAATAGAGTACTAATGCTAAAGAATCAAGCTCAGTTGAAACGGGATATTGTCTTTAAAATCACCTAGCTATTTTCCATTCAGGCATTTGGCAAAACGTCTCAAAGACAAAGTCCCCAGCTTTACAAAGCCACGTATATGCAACATTTACTTGGCTGTGTGCAGCCAAGAGCGTACTAGTGGAATGCACGTACAGTACTTATTTTGTGATTGAGGACTGTAGAGACATGAAAAAAAAGTCACCGCCTACCTTTCAAAATTTGATTTGAATACCTTATACTATCCAGCTGGGGCTTGAGAGGACTCAAGGCATTGTGGTGGGAATAGCCACACCTTCTCCCCTCCTTCACATTCCCCCAGGTATCAGAGACCCAGAAAAGGCAAGAAGCTGGGACAGCGAGCCAGCTGATATGCAATCAAGCAAGTCACACGTGTTATTGAGGCATAAAGTTAAGAGACACAGGGTGCTCTGATCATAAGGATAACAGAAAATTTGGCAGGTATTCATTTATGCTGGAGATAACGTCTGTGGCATGGGAAAGAAGAGTTGTATCTGAGGAACCCATTTTTTTTCCTGAAACAAAAATTGTACAGGACATCTGTGAGCCTCCAAAGACCACTTTCTCAGAGAACTCACTCTAGGCAAGGAAGCTGGTACATAGCAGAATGGAATGTATGTATGTATAGCATACAGGGTCCTAACTGCAGTTGCTATGGCTTAGACTAACTTTGTAAAGTAAAGCTACCTCATTCTGAAAAGACTATTATTGAGCAACATGCTACGTATATACATTTGCTTTCTAGTTCATTACGTTCTACTTCGGAAGACGCTATTAGCATTCGTTTACTGTGGAAGGAAAATGAGTGTGTATCAAAAAAGTACACCAGTCCAAACCTTTATTTTAATATCCAGGTCTCAGCCAACACTACTGTTACAAGACAATAGCAAACTAGATGTGCATTCTGGGTGCGGACATACAAACAGCATAGCAAATGATCTCAGATTGCTTCAGATTGTTATACCTGGGTCTGCCACAAGAAGTAGCTTTTGAACTAGAAAATGTGCAACCATGGGAGCACGTATTTTATATTCTTTGGAGGCTCATTAGCACATTTCAACAATCTGCCTGGGAAAATAAGGCTTGCTACAGAGAATAACAGTCAAGCCAAGAATGGGGGATACTTCCACAATTCTGGCTTGCAAAACAGACAGGAACGAACCATGTCATTCACATGCATGCCCAAACCTGTTTGTTCCCAGAGCTGAGACAGCAGCACTGCTCATAAACAGCTGTGAGCGGGGTAATGACATGCAAACGCTGAGCAGGTTAGATTTCTTTACAAAGCAAAGGAAATATTTACTGTATAATACATAATGCCTTCATGTCTTAGGGTATCACAGCCTCAGTGAAGCAGTGATCCTGAATGAAATGAAAAATAATTACCCAATAATTACCCATTACCCATGAAAAACCATTATAGAGTGTAAGTTTTATGAAATTTATGTTCATAGACAGAGCTGATTAGTGAACAACAAAATTTATGGCAGTGCATCCAATTCATAGAAGATACACTCTCTTTCAGAAATTCTCAAAGGACTCTGTTGGGAAAATGGCATTTTCTGATTCACTAAATCAGAATGTTTCCACTTTGAAACATTTAATAATAAACAAGAAGCTTTATGTTTTAATAGAGAGGGTTCTTTAAGCAGAGGATGATAGGAAATCTTTTCTAAAGTCCTGCAACATTTCATAAGACTTAGAATCATAGAATCATAGAATCATTAAGGTTGGAAAAGTCCAACCGTCAACCCAACACCACCATGCCCACTAAACCATGTCCCTAAGCGCCTCATCTACACGTCTTTTAAATACCTCCAGGGATGGGGACTCAACCACTTCCCTGGGCAGCCTGGTCCAATGTTTAACCACTCTTTCAGTAAAGACATTTTTCCTCATGTCCAATCTAAACCTCCCCTGGCGCAACTTGAGGCCACTTCCTCTCATCCTATCGCTTGTTACTTGGGAGAAGAGACCGACCCCCACCTCGCTACAACCTCCTTTCAGGTAGTTGTCGAGAGTGATGAGGTCTCCCCTCAGCCTCCTTTTCTCCAGGCTAAACAACCCCAGTTCCCTCAGCCGCTCCTCATAAGACTTGTTCTCCAGACTTACTGACTAACAAGCCAGGATAGCATAATTGGGCATGCTTCTTCACCGCTCAAAAATTATCCTCATGTTTTATCCAAAAGGGGAGAAATGAAGAAAAGAAAACTTTTGACTGTGCTTTACAGTAAGATTGCAATAATGTATTCTGAATCCTGATACTTGTGCTCTAGACTTCTACTGATGCTACAGGCCCAGAGAGGGGAGAAGTCCACACGAGGGAAGATCTCCTTGACTGTAACATATGCAAGCCATGAGGTTGACACATATATAGCATCTACCTCTTTAAACAAGGAGTTGCACCATGTGATTACATAAACTACGTTTCAGAAATTTAGTCCCCATTATGGCAGAAGTTGGCCATATCTGCCAAATAAGATAAAAGATTGCTTTTGAAAAGACTTTTTTTTCCATTTCAGTGAAGCAAGAAAGCAGAAATGACAGGATTTCTCCACAGCTTAGATAAAACTTGAGTTGTATTTTCTTGAGTCGAAGATAGGTGGCGCAGAGTTTCCCTTTGAGAGACTCAGATAGGACCCTGTTGAGCTCCATTCCTTGCCCACAAGCCATGTTCAGAGAGAAGTCCAACATGGTGTACGCTTGCACCAAATACTTTGGAGGCAGCAAAACAGAGGGGGTCTCATCAACCAAGTTAAGTCAAGGTATCACACATCAGAGAGCCTTCCTAAAATTCTTTTTATGCAAAAGCCTTTTGCATAAGCAGACATGTACACTTTGCAAAAAAAATCCCACATTGTGCCTTTTACTGAACATGCTCGGTAGTCTGAGTAACTCGAGGTTGGCATGGTTTTGTTGTCTTGACCATGTAGAAGATTCTTTGTTATGTTTTAATCTAGGAAGACATGCAATTATAAAATTAACACAGGCAAAATGTTTTTTTGATATAAGTTCATGCCTTTGATGACTTTAGACAGCCAAGTAGATTACAAAGGCATCTGCTCAGCTACACAACAGGTATCTCCTCAGTAAAGGATCTCATGATTGGATCTCAAAGAAAATGTGTGGGTAGTCTTCAAGGAAAAGAGTCCCAGGTGATATCCATTCAATTAGAAAGGATATGACGCTGCAGCTAAATTCCTTTGTAACGCTATCTGATGTAGGTGACATGAGGTGCATATAATTTCAGGGCCATTCCCATTCAACTGCAGCATAAGGCCTATTTGTGGAACACATCTCATTTGCCCTCTACCCCAAAAATACCACAAGAGGGCATGTCATAGGGTAGGAAGTGAAATAGTTTGTAGTATCTGTGCTTGGCAGAGTTGAAAGAAAAAGTAGTAAGACTAAGATAATCGTACCCAGTCATAAGTCATACGCAGTCTGCAACACCCTGAAGAAACGTCATGACTATGACCCAGCCTGAAAGTAGGTAACACGTATCTGAAGAGGCCAGAATGGATCAGCACTCAGATGGCAACAACCCTCTGGACACGCTGGAACAGACTAATTCTGACCTATGAAAATAGGACGTAATTCTTTGGACGAGACTGGTCCCAACGCCTGGAAGAAGTGTATATAAATACCAGTGATGCACAGTGGAGGTTGGGGAAGAAAGGTGACACCCACTGGCTCTCCTCGCCAAAGACCTCTCATGCTGAGCCAGCTCGACCTCAGGGATGAAGAGCTGTCATGGTTTGCAGCCAGCAGAGCCAACAATACAGCATCAGATGTATGGTACTGTACAGCTAAAGCTTGACTAATATGTTTGATTAATGCTTGATTTTTAGTTGTTAAGTGATAAATGGCATAGTAATTTAGCATAAAGAAATGCTTCTTTGTGGTTCCTGAAATTTGCCAAAATATTCCCATCACAGTGGTCCCCAATTTCCTAATCAAAATAGCTGCTACACTTCCTAAATCACCCATATCTGAGCCACCAGTTTGCATACTAGCTCTAACAAATTACAAAACTTGTATTGGATTATTTCCAAAGTTGAGCCCAACGTACCATTTCAGAAATCCCAAATTCCTTGTTGCTGAAAAGAAATGAAAAGCAATTCATTTACTTTGGAGACAGGCAGGATCAACTAACTATCTCTGGCAAACATGCCTGAATGTTGGATACAGACTCTTATCTACAAACCTACTATCTCACCCAGCCAATCAGACAAACACGTCCTCCAAGAACACAAACATACCTGCTAATCTGGATTGTACTAAAGGACAAGCTTTCCAACTCTTGTATTCTCTTAGAGCAACTATGTGCACAGATAAAGACTATGGATCAATGCCCACAGGATCTCATGAGTGCAAAGAATCCCTTTCATGTGGTAAGATCACAAAACTGAAGCAAGCACAGAAAAGCTTTCTATTTAATGCATGAATTAAACACCTAAGACACAGAGGTCATTACTGCAGATGGCTATGATTTCCAACTGCACAACATACAAGCAGCAGACAACCTAGCTGCTTAAGCAAAAGTTCACTGCTCTCTGTGATAAGGAGCGTAAACACTTCTTTTCTCGAGAGGCTGGAAGCAACCCAGGGGACAGCAAGGCAAAGCAAGCTGTGTCACAAAGACACGGTTAGGTCTACAGAATGCTAGGCTGTGCGGAAGCATGTAGAAAAAGAGTCTATGGAGAGAACAGAGCTGTAAACACAAAGAAACACAACGGTATGCAAAAGGCAGCTAAAACTGAGATCTTGGTGTACTGAAAACACAAACGTTACTTTTCCATGCAGGTGGCATCGCATTTCTCTCAATACTGGAATGCCATGCCCAGAGGTAGTGGTATGACAGTCCCCCAAGTATGGGGCATGTCTTTTTTTCTATTAATGCAACACGTTAAGGGTGTAAAAAACAAACAAGAAAAACCGAGACAAAGTACCGGCTCATGTCATATCTTTCCAAGTGAAGACTAAGTGATGCAGTTGGTTGACTACAGGGAAGCAAGATGTTTTGCAGCACATGTTCTTTGATAATGCCCTACTTAGAACCAAAGAGCAGGTTGATTATGTTTTGAAAGCTACATGATCAAAGGAATTCAGAAAAAGCCTTTTGAATCATTTTAGTAGATGCTTCTATCAAACTGTATTAGGCCAAATCCTCCCTTTCAGTTTGAACAGTTTGAGCCATAGCATTAGTCTTCTGCTCTTTAAATCTATTCATAAACAAAAAATAAAATCCTTCCCCAAAGAAATGACCACACTAACCCATTATCTTGTGTAACCAAGTGCAATCAAAGAGCTTCATTTACTTTATGTAAATGTCCTCTCCCTTTCCCAGGCCTAATGTTTTCTTATTCTCTGTTGTGTCACCTCATATCTAACCTAGATGCTAAGATCGTCTGGGTGGAGACTCTAGGTAAAAAAGTCACCACTGACTAAAAAAATTCAGCACCTTAGTAACTTAAGATACTTTTGAAGTAAATACCCTGGTTCCTCCTTCTCTGTTTACAACATTAAAAAAAAAGTGTGCATGCAATATATCCAAATATTTCCATATTAATTGCAATCTGTTTTCTGTCAATAAAAAGTTTACAATTCTTTATGATCTAAAATCAAGACTGGTTTTCAGTAGCCTAAGATGTTTAAAGCAGACATGCACACAATATGATATTATTAAATATAGAATTCCTTAATGCTTACAGCATTTCCTCTGTTAACGTTAATAAACCAGGCATAGAAGTCAGAATTGTTTCCTCCAAACAGCACCACTCAGTCTGCCATTGTTTCCAATAACGTTTCTGATTCAAAGACCGGTAGAAGAGAGCCAGCAAATGACAGCTGCTCCATTGTCAACGCGTCCTACGGTACAAAACCACGAGTCATGGCATAAAGGGGTTAAAGTGCGTGATGGCAATGACAGGATCTTGGGGGGATATTAAAGCTCTCTGAAGCCTTGGCGGTTTATTGCCGAAGTGTAATGCATTCCCATGTTTCATTCTGCGGCTGGTTACAACAGTGTGAGGTATTTACTTGTATGGCCATTCTTACTTCCACTCCGCTTCTCTCCCGAAAGCTACAGTATAGTATTGGCAAAAATAAAGGGTGACGACATTTTGTGGACCAAGGTCTCCTCTAAGATTCAAACACTAAGATTCACTAAACAAATGTGAGAGGAAGACTTGCCTTATATGCTTTGATACAATAGAGTTTGATGGAAGAGATTTCATCTCCGTTTTCCCTTCTTCTGTTTTCACTTAACAGAAAATCTTTATGCATTGGTGGTCAGATTTCACAGCTAAAAAAATAATACCTGCCTTGAAAATTTGAGAGTCTTTCATCCATTTTCTTTTAGCACACATCAATGAGTGTTTCATCTGAGATGCATCAGGATATACGCTAAGATCTTAAACACATTAAACCAACTGGATCAAGTCCTTTAAATGTGTTAACTTATATCTGCCTTGCTCTTTCATTTTACATCATGATTTCCTTTTCGTTTATTAATTCTACATGTACCGCACTAAAGCAGAATAAACTAGAACTAATTTTTTTCTCAGGCCATTTTATATCCCTTTCCCCTTCATCTCCTTGCCACTTTACATACTTCCATTAATCATACCCTGGATAGGCAACCAGTATCTCAAATACACGAGCAGGAAAAAATCCAATTGTTCCTCTTTCTTGTTGAATTCCTTCTGGTTCCAACTATCAGTGACATTGCCACTGCTCCACTATCAACTGAAATGCATACTTTCTTGTTTTTCAGTACTTTTTTCCTTCCCAATAGTCTCTTCAACAGTTTTTTCTTTATTTACCCATTGCAGGATTTGTAATAGCTATCTCTTCAACCCTTTTGATTTTTAAGTTACCCAGTCAGGTCCTAAGTATCTTTTATTAAGATGAAAGGATCCTCCTATTCTTGAGCTTCCACATATCTGCTACAATTCCCTTTATATACATCCAGAATATTGCTACTCAAGTAATTTCACCCTCTCCTGTCACTTTGGCTATGTCCAGCTTATGCTTATCCACATTTAGCTATTAACTTTTATTTAAACAAAGTACAACTAATCATTTTACTCATCTATCTAATATTACATTAACCCATACTATCATTATAGCTGAAAAACAGAGTTAACTGTGTCATCAACCTAAGCATCACTGTAGTATTCAAGCCTTGTACTGGAAGTTGATGATATTCTTCTTATTATTATTCTTACTCTTATTTTACTCTGGCATCCAGCAAACATTGTGCTACAGCAGCAGCATGTGTACTGATTACAACAGGGTACAGGAGGTCATAACCTACATCTACTCCATGGCAAAGATCTGCTGACTTTGGGGAAATGCTTCTTTCCTGCTCTGAACTCGAGTAGAGGTGATGTAACATATGCTTCCAACGAAAAGGAAACTGTGAATCCAAACAAACAGAAGATGGAGGTTTAGTTCGTATTATAATTTAAACCGGTAGCTTCCAGAGGCTTGCAGTTTTCAACATTCTAAAAGGTCATAGGATCTGGCTTTCACAGTGAGCTAGGTCACATAATCGTTATTATCTTTGTTTCATGGATGCATACTGCACACAACCAAAATAATAAGAAAGAGGAGCCTCCACTCTGCCGTGGCATAGCCATGCGTTTCAGCAAGTCGGAAACTACCATTTAAACAGCCGGGAGAACAATCTGTAGAATTTCCGAAGCTATTTCAACACCATCTCTTTTGGTAGCATTGCAGCAGAGTGCAAACAGCCAGAGCAATTTTATATAAGTGTTTCACATAAATGTTGGTGGAGCTTTTCTACCCAAAAGCACTTGAAAGAAGTAGGAGGCGGCAATTTCTTTATATACATTGATTATATAATTTGGTCTATTTGTTGAAAGAGAGGAGGAGTTGATGACAGGGCCATCATTGGTGTGACTTTTTACATATGTAACTCATCTCGGAAGCTCTTAATCTCTTTGGCTCCCTGCTAGCTTCAACCATGCTAACAAAAAAGGGAATGCACAGAAATCTTAAACCCCTAGGCACTAAACAAGAATCCTGATGAACAGAAACAGTAAGAAAATACACACATGTATGGCCAAACTTCAGACTTGACCACAATAGCCCCGTGCTCCACTGTGGCTCATCTGTGACAGAGGAAGAAATCTGAATCTCAGATTCATTCCCGATTTCATCATTAAATGATATGCCAGTGGGATACAGGCTGCACGAGCCCAGAGGATGTAAAGCTTGTGCTTAATACTTTTTAAAAATTACTTGCTTCTAGGGATGACTTGTACCAATTTTTATTTCTGGTCAGCATATATAACATACACTTTTTTTTTACTGCACACACACACTTTGTTTGTATATTCACCTTTCCCTACACTCAGTTCTTCAAGACCTCCCTTTCCACTGCAGTCCTAGATGTGACCAGGGACAAATCACTGGATTTTCCATTCCCAAGGCCATACGCAAAATAAGGAACTGGAAGGACAAGAAACCATCTGAATTTGAAACCTCTGTTTCTGCTATAATCAGCTTTCCTAGAAATGGTGTTTGAAACTTAAAGTACGGCAAAAAACTAAAACACAGCTTTCTGCGTAATAATTTTCCAATCCAGTGCATTCTACAGTGAGCAGTAACAGGTGAGTTTGGGACTTTAAAAGCCATTCCCCCTCTGCCCCAAAGAAAGCCACTGACGGGGCTAAATTGTACAAATGACAGCACGCACATCTGTTACTCAAACAGAAATATGTAATATGAATGCAAATTGCATATGGCAAGAAAAGCTAAAAAAGACAGGGGAAGAAGGGTAAATCTCTAAAAGGGAAATACATTATTAAAAGATATCTTTGTAATATATGCAAAGCTGTCTTTTTGACTAAGCTATTGACCAGGGAAAAAGGACTACAGGTCTTTGCTATTATAGTGGCCTGCCAGTTTTCAGCTTTATATACTCAATTCTCTGGTGAGATTTGAATATCCTAGTCCTTTGCCATTTTTACCCTCTCTCCCCAGCATTTGACTGAATTTTAAATGTCTAACACATTGAAATTCAGTGAATGAGTTGGAATAAAAGTGTGCAGTGAATAAACAGCAGTGAATAAGATCCGGAAAGCACTTGTGTATTTCTTTCCTACTGAGAAAAATGTCCTAAACAACATTTGATTTATTTACCCCGATGTTCTCCTTACAGGGACTGACATTGCTGTTGACTAGGCATTTATTTATGATCAGTTCGTACCAGGCTCTGTGGGTTTCATAGCAGGAAATGTGAAATTCATTACTCTTATCACACTACACAGTCCATCTTTTATGTATTATGTAGTGTACCAATTTACTGCAGGTATAGACTTGAAAACCTGAAAAATGAATATTTAATGATTATAACATTATATATGCCTGTATTTTGTTGTAAGGAAAATGTATCAGTGTATTTTGCTGCGTATATTCCATCATGTTTTTCTAACAGGTCAGTATTTGCAATGTTATTGTCCAGCTGTTGGCACTAGACATTTATTTCTGCTTTACCTGGCATCACTTCTACCAAATTCTTTCTAATAAAAGAGGTTCTACTAAAAATAGGAAGAGCAAGATGACATCTCTTCAATGAGCAAAATTATTGAATCTGATAAAAGAAAAGCAACTTCCCCTGAATCAGAATTCGTCTATTTTCATATCTGTGCCTGGGAACCAAGCCATTGTCTAGCTTAAATTAAATGACCGTTGCATTCAGAATATGAATTTAACAGCTGAGTTCTGAAGTAAATCTTTTTCAATAAGAAGCATTCAAATGGAAGTATTTAAAAAAAAAAAAGTTTCTCACTAAATTTTCCTTCATAATATAATTAACATGTAATGCAGTATTGTGGTTGTTGACCTCAAATGCAACTTGCATATATTTCTATTTATAAGCTAAATAACTATGACATACAAATAAATACTTCAGCTCATACTCTAAACCTTGAAAGTACATAGTCCATCGTATTAACTCTGCTTAATTCACTTGTTTTTGTGTTATCACATGTTATTAAGATATATAAAACTTCTGTAACAAAAGCGAGCAGACTAACACTTCACATACCAGACTTGATGTCAAGCATATAATGGCTCAGCCAACCTAGCATTCTTGATTTGCTAATCTATAGCAATGAAATGAAGCATAAAGGAAAAAAAAGGGGGAAAGGGGAAGAACACACAAAACCTCAAAAGAAAATAGCAATTCAGTTACAAGATTTTCTATGAAACCATGAATATTTATGAAAAAGCTAGGAGGCTTTTTTTCCACTTAGCTTCAAACGTCTCCTTTAAAAACTCTTCTCAAATATTAAGACACATATTAAAAAAAATAAACTGTGCATATAAAAGAAGGCCAGAATGAAAGACATGCAGCTTTTAAGATAAGCATGCGTTCAGTGCAAGCATCTGCACTCAGAAGAGCATTTACACAAATTAACATATTTTATCCACTGTAAGGACCATAAAGCATTTCCAGTTCAGCATATAATTTTTATTTGAATTGGTATGACAAAATCTTTAAGTGTAGCACTAGTAGAAGATATAAGAAGCTGCAATGACCAAAGGCAACAGTGGATTTCCCTGCACAAAGAAATGAGTAACAATCAAAAAAAGAAGGTTTGAATATGTGGGGCAGAGGGAGGGTGTTATTCTCGAATTTACAGAATCAGCTTCTTGTTACCATGATGTTTTAAAGCAAATATAATCTCTTTCTGAGTGAAGACAGAGAAAAAGATTACATGATACAGTACAATCCCTTCTCTAGAAACATGGCAATTTTGTCATCAATACACGGGTGAGAGATGTCATTACTCTTGGAAAATAAAAGAATTAGAAAGCTACTATACAGCTATCAGGCACGGTGCTATGCCTAGCAAACAAGGTTACTCCACATTCAAAGCTCTATACCGTTTGCAGATTAAGGTCTGCTAATACTACAGCTAGTTCCTTCATCTACCAAAATTCAAATGGCAATGCTTCGGTACATGCTACAGATAGGGTTGCTATGGTACAGCACTCACAAAAGCAATGACTGCTCCAGCACTTTATTTCATGGCTGCAAGGTCTTGTCTTCCTTGATCAATTTTAAGTTAGTGATGAAAATACTAATAAGACTGAACTAGGAAAAGCAAATTTAGGGAGCTACACTGGCTCTTGGACTGTGCTTCTGTACTTCTCTGCAGTAAAACTTTCAAGAGAGATCGTTACTTCTCAGGTACACGTAGGAAAAATACCAAAATACCTTCTAAATGTACAGTATGTTTATTTGTATGTATAAAGCATCAATATAGTGGATAGTAAGTGACTTGTAAGTGAGCTTTTTCCACTTTACTCGCGCTTTGATGCACATAAGATGTCTTTCCAAGGTGGGTTCTGTATCAGAAAAGATATTTATTCTACATTAATGATTACAGAAAACAGACTTGATTAAATACATAACGTCCAACATGTACTGCCATCCTCTAAAAAGACTCTTCCAATAACAAATTGTCTTTTGCCCATGTTTATGGGTGGCATTTATCCCACCCTACCATCAGACACTTAATGAATATGCCTAAATCATCAACTTAGCTGTCCCTCTTCGGGAGGGAGGGAGGAATGGAGGAAGGGAAGGAGAAGTGTACCTCCTTCGCTCACATCTGCAGATACCTAAACTCAGATCCCTCAGTTAAGCACCCAAAGACAGATAGCACGAATCTGGGCCTTATCAGGCCACAGTCTTCCCAGTAGACTCCACGTCCTCATCTAAATATTTTTAGGGAATCGGAATTTTTTTTTTTTTTGCCCAAGGCACACTATGGCAGAGCTCTCTTTCGCAACCCGGTTTCTCAGAGTTCTTAGTCAATCAGAATTTTTTTTTAATAACACATGTATATACATGTGTTATATATACATATATATATACAGCATATACACAGTAATCTGTCTAAAATCTATTGAAGATTATTCTAACGTATATTACTTTTAGTGTACTTCATTGCTTCATGAGCACCACAGTCTTACAGATTTAGAAATTGTTATTTTAATTTACAAACTGAGAGTCAAGATCCTAAGTAAAAGTAAAATCTGCCCCAAAATAGGTGAAAATACCGAGAAGAAGCTGCCATTACTACCACATCTGAACCCTCGAAACCAGAACCTCCACCTTGAACCTTAAGTCAGAAATCCACGGCCTGGACCTACGCAAGAAATCTTGGCGGCTGCACTGTCAATTAAAAATCTCACTGAAATATGTCTGAAATGATAATTTGTTACCCTTGCTTAAGCAATGTGTACGAGAGAAAAGGCTCCTGGTGACTCAACATGCAGGCGAACTGGCACTGTATTTACCCGTTGTCACTATCTGGAACTCCAGAGTAATAAATGGATGAAATGCAGCTCATAAAAATATTCATATGATGAAATTTATGGCTTACATTAAAGCATGTTTAACTTGAAAAATGACTACGTAAAGCTCAACTGATCTGTTCCCTGTGTATATTCACAGTCATATCTGTTTACTTTGGAGCTCCATGTTTAAATTTATTTCCACTTGTGCATATCCAAACTGTGTGCACATCCCAAACAGCTGAAACTTTTTCTCTTTTTTTTTTTTTTTTTTTTTTAATTACATGCAGGTACTATATTTAAAACAGAGCCTGGTACAATTTAATCTTCTGGACCATAGACATAGCCAAACCCTGAGATGGATAGTGCAAAACTCCTGTCCCCTTCCCTCTGCAAAGCCAAGGCAGAAAGGATGAGCGAGCTTTGCCACTCGCAGTGGAAGTAACCAGCCCTGCAAAGCCCGGCTTGCCAAGAAGAGGACTGCATCCAGAGCGCAGGTTCCCCTTTCTTTTAACACACCGTTCACAAGGGAAGAGACACAGTTATCCTCCGTGCACAACACAGCTGTCTGGGACCACGGAGGCGAACACGTCTGATATCAAGCCATCTTTGCCCACCTCAAAGGCTGCTGGGGGAAGGAGGCAGCAGGAGGAGGCTGGCCACATGAATCGACCTGCACAGGCAGAGCCAGCTGGCTGCCGGTTAGGCAACCCAGCCTAAAGCTTCGACCAGAAAGCTGTTGTACAGATGCCAGTATAGATTACATAGGTCTTCTTATTTATACCACTATTAGCATAACTAACAAGGAGTAAGCAGGATTCTCTTCCAGCCCAACATAAAACAAGCATCTCCTTCAAGCGTTTTTCACTGTAGATAAAGAGTGAAAAAAATCTTTCACATGCTCTTAAGCTTCCCAATTTTCCAGTAGCAACAACACACTTATTCTTTTTTGGGGGGCAGCAGAAACAGAATACTAGTACTTCTCAATTTAACATCCCCTATGGTTTTATTCTGTGATCTTTACTGTGGTATCTAAATTTGTAATATACTGAGGGAAAATAAATACAAAACTTCCACAATGCAATCTGCATGGTCTTCAAACAACACACCATGTTCACGACATGATTGAGTACCATCAGGGAGTCATCCCAAATTCCTTACTAACATGCCAATAAAAGCAGCCAGTAATGAAACACCTATGGACAATGCTACTCTTTGGACATATTACAATGTATATGGGAAAATGAAAAATTATCATTCTAAAAATATTGATGGGGTAGTAAGAGGATGAGGTGTTTTGCAAGTGGACTTGCACTCATAAGGACAGTACTGAACCAGAATGTTTTCAGTACAGAATTATTTTCCCTTTGTTTCATTCACAAATACAGGTCAGCCTTATGGAAGTAATACTTTAAAGGCAGATGTAGAATTTCCAGCACGTACAGATCAATTAATGCTACAGTGCAATTCATGTTACTCATGTATTGAACTTCTTTTAGTTGATCTGTTTTGTGTAAAGAACTGCTTTTCCTTCTGCCTCAAAAAGAACCTATCCCTTCCCTCAAACATATATATAAAAACTTGAGTGCAGTTTCTTTTTCTTTTCCCTTTTTTGAGACAAAACCCCCCAACAAATTGAAAACCAAACTGGCAAGTGCAGAGGAGGACAATCAGGCAGGGAGACCTGGGAGCAAGCAGATGACTTCACAAAACTATTGTGTATTTAGATGTGAATATTTGCAATTAAATGCTATTATAAGTGAATAGCATGTACAACCTTTTCAAAACCAGCATCTATTCCTAATTCCATTACATCCAGTTTGCTAAAAACCAGTCTCAGTGACCTCTCATTTACAGAATGAGTATTCCTCAGAGACAGACACATTTAATTGGGGGTAGGGGTGGGGAAGGACATAATTCAGGGGAGATGTGGATTGAGAACCAAACTCTTCTTAAATCTTCTCTGAACTGTCTTTTATTGCTCAGCTGAATGGAATTTGCAGTGCAAAATGGTAAGAAATACAAACCACCTTCTTAATACATATGCCAAAATATTTACTTTTCTTTTTAATGCCACTTTAATTTCTAGTAAAATTCCAAACCAAGGGTTTATATTTCATGATATTGTCAACTTTGCATAAAACTACTGGTACTACTCATGACTTATACAGCCTCAGGGAGACTATTGATTTTTTCCCCTTCATAAATCTGAAAATGCTCTGTCTCTTCCCAGTGGACCCATTATATTTATTGGTATCTATCCCAAAACAACTGCTCAAGGTTATAGCTATGAAAACATTTGGGGTTTTAATTCACTATACAGAGTCCAGAGAAGCCCACAGATTTTGGCTCACAACCCAAAATTCGCCCTGACTGCAAAATATTTTTTTTTTTTTATTGTGTGTCAGGACGACAGAGTAAAACTTCTTCTCTGGACAGGGCTTATACCCTCTCTAATGGAATATTAAGCAAATTTTGAAGGAAGGTGAAAAGTGAAACAAGCCCTTCTTTACAGGCAGTCGAGATCAGACAATGACAGTTACCAATAAATATTGGTATAAAGAAATATTTCATAAATATTTATTGCATAAATATTTCTCCTAAAACTCAAATTTTCTTATGGAATAGCTAAAAAAAAGAAATTATCCTGGCCCTCAAGAATAGACGCCCAACTTTTGAAAACCATTTGAATGTCTGACATCTCAGATGGAAATAAAATATGTGGAGGTGTGGTCAAAGATGAAAAAGAAGATTTAAGCTCTTCAGATCATTAAAATACAGTACGCTGTAATGACTGATTATGTTGCTATTGCTTTAATTGGCGTTTGGATCTTCAAAGATAACTTTGCATCAACTTTTAGGCTAATTTATGAAGGCACAAGGGCAGGCATCATGCAATACTCCCTCTACCTGTACTGAATCCAAATGGAAGATTTGCATGTGAATTTTTTAAAAACTATACTAAGCCACACATCTTATGCTATAATGATCTTCCAAGAGAGTATATGCTGACTATACCCATGCCTGTGGGATGTTGCTCTCAACACAAGAAAACTGCTGCCAAGATACACCAAGGCACTTTAATCTGAGTCATGGGACTACTTGCAAACTTATCCACGGCCACCCCTGGAGCAGGTGCTAGAAATATGTAGAAGGGCATTAGAGTAATGATTTTGATTTCTTTCTCTATGTTATTAGGATGGACTTGAAAGGTGGGAGTACCATCACCCTTAGCACATTACCTGTTTCACAAAGCAGCTGTGCACAGCACTGCAAGGAAAAGAACGTTGCCTCCAAAATCAGCAGCTACAGCAATGTCATTTAGTTTTAAGACATGTAAAAATATAGTCATCACAATAAAAACTGTAGCCTTTGCCAACAGATTTCACTAAGTGGTATCTGAGATACCATAATTTTGATTACATTTAGAACAAAAGCATATGCCTACTGTGCAGTTAAAGTACGCAAATGCTGACTATATATTGCTTTGCACTGTACTTTAATAAATTAAACACAGAAATTGCAGTATGTTATCCATATTCTACATGAAAATACCTACAGCGTAATTTATAACTGGCAGCTGACCAGCTGGCAAGGCAGGCCTAGACTTTGCATATCACATGAATACATAGTCTTTCATTTGTAATCTAGCTTTCACAAAATGAGCAGTAGCAAATTTTCAAGTCTTTAAATTCTACACTGAACCAACACACTCAACTATAAAATCTTGTGTCCCAAGAGTATGACCTGTTCCAGAAAAAAAACGGTTTTACTTTAGATCATTTTACAGTGTCAGCTTTTATAAACATGTTTGGTAAATATATATCATGGCACATACTTCTGTCTTGCTATAAACCTTTGAAAGAAAACAGCTTTCAACAACAATCCAAGAATGAGGGGTATTTCCAATAACCTGAGATTGTCAAACGTTAACGCCACAGGTTTACTTGCTTTCATGATGTGCTGGTTATTTGTTTAATGGCAATATTTCATAACATTGCTCTTTACCTTTACTCTTCACAATATTTAAGTTATTATCACTCAATTATTGTAGCAAGAGAATTATCACAAATCTTTCCTGCTTTGCATTTAACAAATTCAAAATGAGAAAAATGCTCCATGTGTATGTACCACTACCTGTACATGGAGTTTGTTACAGATACATAGTAACGACAGAAACAGTAGCTTTCAGAAATTATTTACTAATACATTATCATTAAAATATGTCATATGTACAACTTAAAAAACAGTAGGAAACACTCTTAGCCTACAATCACAGAAAAACCGTACTTCCTAAAATTTATTGAGAAATGTATACATTGTATTTTGACCCACTCACATGTAGAATTAGTTTTGATATGACAACTTGTGAGAGGAAAATGTGGAATGTAAATTTACAGATAATTAAAATCGCTCAATATGTAACAATAAAATCTTTACATAAATTACTGAGGCTGTGGGTAGGGAGAAAACGCAGATAGAATCCAGGCTTGTTTCAGGATTCAAGCAACTGACTCCAAAGTAAATAAAAACACCTCTGACAAGCACAAAACATGATAAAATGCACCTTTTTTCTTTTCTAAACAGGACGCGTTATTAAATAAAACCTCTCTCTCCAGGGGAAAGCAACCATGTTGCATGTTAAAAAAAGCACTGGAAAGCACCACGCTTGGGCTGAAAGCCACAAACACTGTGCTGCAGCTCTTTTCCTTTGCTATTAGAAGCAATGACATAGTTACTCAAAACACTGAGCTCACATGATGTCCAGGGCAGGTTTCATTGCCAGCCGTTCGTGTCATCTTTAGGGACAAAGGGGTGTGAATTGGGACTGGAGCTATGTTTGGAACCTGCCTTTGGCTGTCCAAGAGATCACCACGCAAATAGAAAAAGTCACAAGGTAAGAAATGACGAAATATATTTGGTGTTATCTCGGTATCAACATGCCAGTGAATATGGCATGATTCACTTGGTCCTTACAACCTGGTTTCTCCCAGTACAACTCAGGTTCCTTGCTGCTTCCCCTTCATCCTTCTGAGCACAAAGAGAAAAATGATGCCTATCATTTCCCATGATTTCCCATCTTTCCCAGCCTACCCTCCGCTGGCCCCAACATAAAAAGTCATCAAGCAGATTATGCAGAATTCCACATTAAGATTTTTTACATATATCTATACGGCAAAATGAACATGTGATTTAGCATTTGCTAGACTTATTTTATGTGGTAGATAAGTTACACTATTCTTTCATTTCCTCTGCTAAGCAATGAAACGCCGAGCAGTGGGGCTAACCATGATAGCATCTACCTGATGCTCACTGAATAAATATGACATTCCCAGTTAGAAATATCTAAAATTTCAAATAGAATTGACTATACAAGTTGTATTTGCTTCACATTTACTAAGTTTTCTTTTCAACTGCAGAGACAGAGACTCTCTCACTTCTCTCTTTAAGTGACAGTGATGGCTCCAAGCAACAAGAAGTTAGCCTAGTACACACTTTAGGATGAAATACCACTACGTACTGAACCTTTTTTTCAGTGAATACTAGCCTGTGTAATATTATTAGGGGAAAGGATGCAGCTGCATCATCTTTAGATCACTAAGAAATCGTTGCTGTCGTAAGTGCCCCAAGAGGCCAAGAAGCAAGCCATGACAGTGTGATTTTGCATTGATTTTATAGAGAGGATGTCCGAATACTGCCATGGGGAGAGATATATTCATATCCTCAAGTCCATAAGACAGAACAGAAATGGGTTAATTAGTGAAAGTAATTAACTGTAAAAAGATAATTTGAAAATAGAGTTTAAAAACAAGATGTGAGGAGAAATGTAAGATTTCTAGCAAAGATAGCAAATATTATGAAATGCCTCAAATCGCATCTCCCGTACAGGTATCTCACTTTCACCTACAGAGAGGTTACCTTTCCAGAGGTAAAGATAAGGTATTTCACCGAATTACATTTCCTACTCGCCTGTCTCTGTGTTTACTGCAGTTTCAAAAAAGTGTGTATGAGTACCACGTGAACAGCAGCAGGAAATAAAATCTATTTTTAATGGGAACCACTTAAATAAAGTTTAAAAATAAAGCACTTATTTTCAAAACTAGATTGCTTAATTTTTTTAAGGGCTTTGGCTCTGCAATGTACAAGGGTGCTCTAAGATGCATATACCCAAAACCCCGATTCACTTTAAAATTAGTGCTCTCTTAGAAGTATGAATTGCTCCATCTGGAAGTGATTAGGGTTCCAAGGATGTGCAGCATTAAGTAATTTAACTTACTGAAGTACTTCTTTTTTAAGCTCTTCAATTTAAAAATAAGAATAGTTTTAAAAAAAATACCTTCCTAGTACAGCTGTTCGAGTCACATGAACCACTTTATTCATTTAATATACTGAAAGAGGTGGGGGAAGGAATTACTTGAAGCCGACAGTAACAATTGTAATAGCAACGACCTAGAGGTGCAACCGTACAGGAAAAAAGAGTCAAATACTTGACCTAAAATGTCTGTGATAGACACCAGGCTATCCCTTCCCACGGCTACCACCTGGATACTTCTTATTTTCATTGGAAGATCTTGCTGGAAAAAAGTAGGGACAGCATAATACCTACCATGGGTGTTTGATCAATCAACAATGCATATATACCTTACACACGATAAATAGTAAACGTATTTGTTGTGAGTATAATGCAAAGGCTAATATTTTGAGCACAGAAATCAAAGTGCATTTCGTAGGGGCAGAGACTGATGCATGCTGACAGACATGACTCTCTTCTCCTCTTAAAAGGCAGGAGGGTAAAGAAAGGACTTATTAACTTTGTCATTTGCTTTCACCAGTCTTGCTAGATCGTTATTTGAAGCCAGACCCAAAAATGTGTTGGGTATTTTCCAACTGGAAGAACCCACCGAAGCACCAAGGACTCCGCACCCCAGGCAAAGGGTGGGCATGAACAACAAACAGGGGCAAACAGTGCAGCACACAACTGCAGAGGTCAGAGTTGACTGAGCACTCTTCCTAGAGATCAAGTTTTCCTCCAGCAGAAAGGTATGGTCTATCTTCATGACTTCCCACTTTTGCCACAGTTAGTTTCCTGAAAGTATCACTACAGAAATGATTCTCTGTAACACCTGAAAACTCTTTTGGGAATATGCCCAAACTGGTGTTTTAAAGTTCAGTATCTCAGGCCACAGATTAAAACAAAATTAGTCATTTTATCTTCTGGTAAGAACTTCTTCCTGACTTTGCCGCTGTCTTTGAAATTTTTTGATGAATATTTCTTAGACGTTTTTAGGGAGTTTTAACAGAAGGGAAATTAAAAGTTGGTATTTGACAATGGTAATTTTGGCATTTTTCAGGTTAAAATCTCTTTGTAATTTTGAAGGGTTGAAATGTTAGAGATGCTAATTTCTCTGGGGAACATGAAAATTAAAATATATTTCTAACTTGAATGAACTGACATGCACCATCACTTGTATTTTCAATTAAGGTTCTGCAATGTTGATTAATTCACTCATTTGAAAACAATTTACACACAAGATGGTCAGGGAAGTGGAATGTTGCCCTGGGGGAACTCAAGAAAAGAGTCAGGGATCAAAGTTTGAAAGCAAATTGACATAGTTGGGGAGCTTTCAATAGAGTGATAGCGGCGGCTGAAGATCACAGCAGTCAAATGAGTGTTTTTTGCTTAGAAGATGGTTATTGCCATCACTGAAGATTTAAGCCTTCAGATTTTTCATAAACACATAGCCTTGTACTTCAAACTATCCAGAAAATGCCAGCCATCAGTCTAGGGAAATACTTGAATACTGAGATGGAAATTTGCTTTAAAATTTGCATTTAGGAATGTGCAAATGTGTGGATGGGCTTTTACATTATGAAACTATTTCCTTGTTTAAAAAACTGTACAACCTTTGCCAGCTGACTCCAGAAAAACCCTGACTTCCCCTCTATACTCAGTTGTTATGATTAACCAGGAATATTAATGAGAAATTGACCTCTTTATAAAGAAATGTATCGAGAAAGATTACCAATAGTTGCTATAGTATGTCAATGGCACGCCCCAAGTTAGATTTCAATTTGCTATGCTTAAACCGCAAAAACAATTCCAATTGCAATCAACTGCATGGTCTCTTTGAATTGTTTAGAAAAATCAGAGATGCAGCATCTGAGGGAATTAACGTAGCTAACATTTTAAAACCAATTCAACCAATTATAAAATGTACTCACAACGCCGAAATACCATGCCAAGACTGTTGGTTTCACACTTCCCACGTAAGGAAATGTTTAGCAAAGTAAAAAGCACATATTATATATAAGCTAAATCAATGTCAAGCAGAAACAAAAAAATCAGTAAATATTAGTTTGAACTTAGAGACAAACTATGAAACATGAAACCATGTGCTTTTTTTTAATCCATTTCATAATGAACAGCTAAAAGTGCCCTTCACCAGCTGTTGTTGGAAAGCTGTCAGTTCATTTTTAAATAGAGATGTCAAAGGTCTGCAAACCTGTTATTGAACAAGACTGAAAAGCATATGACTATGAACAATTGAAAAAGACTGGGGTGATGAGGTTAGGTGCAGGGACACATGATTTTAGGCAACCTTTTGGCTTGCCATGTTCTTTGAAACTCAGTCCTCTGGAGCTTTCAAGGCTCTACTGTTACCCCAGTGATACGTAAATTCAGGACCGCAAAGCATACCTCAGCCTCTCTGCTCTAGGGGCTCCTAATGAGTTAAAAATGAGAATGTCAGCACAGATGAACTTTCAGAAGTGAAAACTTATGCTGTACATCTCTAGAGGTAAAAAGTAGACCTAAGTCTAAGCTCAAATGCAACACACTTCTGCTCTAGTAATACATTCTGCAAACAGAAAGCATGCATGGAAAACACCATCCAGTTAGTGCCAGAAAGATTGGAAGACATTTAAAACTCTTACCCTTTATGACGAAAAATACAGTTCTTTATTGTTTAACTATTTTTCCTATGACAATATGAAGGTACATATTTTTACTGATGTAATTGTGCAATCTAACTCCGATGTGGACACTATAAGCAGAAAGCTGCATTCATGTAAAAGTTCTACCTGTGCCAATACATGACACAGGAACAAAAACTTCTCTATCTGCTTCAAACATCTAGTGCCACAACAGTGACTGTGCTTGGGTGAAATCGAGCATCCGGTCTGAAGGAAAAAAACCTATATATATTAATATATCAACAGGTCCTCTTTCGATGAGAAATGAATAAATCTGCGTGTAACCATTAACAGAAATCAAGGATAAGTTTCCTCCACCTGCTGCATTTAGCAATGGCATCAAAGGCTCATTAATGCAAACAGTGAGGAACATATGCTCCCTTTTGCAGTGGGGGGAAAAAAAAGTATGAGAGAGACAAATGCATGAAATGCAGAAACAAGTTGTTACATCTCATGCCATTGGTATCGTGCAGATAGACCAATAAAGCAAAACCACAGAAAGGCATGGCTGAGCTGGGTGTCAGCCAGGGGTCTTTCTGCATGGTCCTTGGATTAGTGCCGTGTTCCTTATGCAGCATTCACGTGTGGACCAATACACAGGGCACGTGAAAGATGGTGTTATGTTTTTAAAGATACAAACCCAGAATATGGCCAAACACAACGCCTGGTCTCTCAAGAAAGTAACACAGTCCAATACATTTGTTTAAATGATGAAAATTCCACCACTTAATGCGCGTACAGAGACCAACAGATTATCCAAAAGACTAACTGGACAGTCATGAAGAGTGCACAGATTAGGAAAAACATCTTCCAGAGATGGCAGGTAAAAGTAATAAACTATACTAGTGACATCAATATCTTGCACATGCTCAGCATCTCCACAGGCACAGCAGAGTCCTTCCCGTGCAGAGTGATGGATGACTACACGCAAGCCGTGCAGAAGGGATGCTGTTACAGATGCTGTCACGAGGACCTTGGTTGCTGAGCTTAAAGCTGCTGGAACACAGGACATTAGCTCTTGAACTGCCTCATTCAAATCAGAGTGTGCCAGCTGAAAAGGAAGCCATCGCGCATCTGTAAAACCCACTTCCCTCTGTGGGCCCCTCTAAACTGGCCTCCCACACAAGCGAAGGGCTAGATGAGCTGACAAAACCAATTCAGCAGAAACCCAAAAGCAAAACATTTTTCTTATTTTTAAAAAATAGGAGTTGACGGAGGTGTCCATCCCTTGGCAGCTCTGACTCTGGAACCTGTGCCTGCTTCATTTTTAATGCTGTTTACTTCGAGTAGTTGACAGCACCAGCAATAATCATTACTACTGTCTTTCTACAGGCAGCTTTGCAGGATCAGGGTCTATGCTAGTCATGCCCCCGGGGTGCAGATCTTTCCCATAGCAAGAATTTAAAGGAAAAGAAACAACAAACAGGAAGATAAAATCATTAGAAAGTTTTAGAAGAAAAATGTGGGGGACACATTACAATTGAAGATATTTTAACCGTTCTTATTTAATGAAGGCAAGATGACTCAAAAGACAGCAGACTGCAAATTTGTACTTAAATAAAAAGGGGAGAGCAAGCAGTTGTATACCTGAATATAAACCTTAAGTAAGGCAACGAAACATGGCTACATTTTCAATTTTGCTAATGCTATTGTCAGATTATTTATTTTCAGGGAAACATAACAAAGCGTTAAAGACCATTTAACAAAAAAATCCTGTGTAACTGGATGACTGTAAGGATTCTTCTGTAAAAATATCAAAAAATCCAACTACTTGAAGAGCATACATTTTTAAGTCGTATTAGGCAATGAAAATAATATGTCCTTTTCCCTTCAGCAGGCCTATTTATATGCCTAAAATTAAACACATGCCTAATAATTAAGCGTGATTAGGTTCCAATTACTTCGTTTGTCCTTCTTTAGTGCTTCTTTCATTTCATTCTAGCTGCATCAAAACGTGAAAACCGGAGATGTGAATGGCTGAGATTGACTGCCATCGGTTTCAGACACATTTCAGCCCACCCTGAGAAATGTAAGCTTCCTGTCATACTCTGTCAGTAAAACCCATGTCTTCCAAACAAAGTTTCTGAGAACAGAGCTTACATGGCACCTTTCGATTTTACATTTTGTTTGACATCTACCATTTGTGAGAAATGGCATTTTATAACCACTTTCCATCCTGTCTGTCCCCGTCACCACCACCCCCACCAAACATAATTGCTTTTACTATAAATATCTGACAGTGCTAGTGAAAGCAATAGAGAGTAAGATTTAGAAAGCTCTTTTTGACTGCCTAATAGATTTGTTATATAAGTGCAAATCTTCTTCTAGCCTTAGTGTTAAGTAGTTTCTTCTGACAAAAAAAAAAAAAAAGGATGGAATAAATCATCTTTCATGAGCGGATAGCACGGTCTGACCAGGAAAAAAACAATTCTTGTACTTAAAGCACATACAGAAAGTTAGCTTGTCATCAGGCAGCACGCTACATACCTGCAAGTTTCATCTCAGAGATTCAATATTAATGTCCTTTGTATCAATTTCTTATTTGAACATATCCTAAGTTTGGTAGGTTCAGTACATTTACTAAGCAAGTAGGAAAAGGAATCGGGTTTGCCCAGGTAAATCCTGTTATTTTCTGACTCAAATACTCATTAAAGTAGGAAATAAATGATATGATGCACTGTATCAGCTGCTATGGAAAACTACCCTCGATGAATGTTCAGTTTACTGAGTGGATCTTAAAAGTATTCCAGAGCTGCCAATAATAACAGAGTGGCAAGCCTTGACAACAGAAAAGCAAATCAATTGATCTAAAATGACATACACAGAAATCAATCTTGGATTAAAAAGAAACTTGAGCAAATCAAACAGATGTTCACTTTAAAAGAGAAACCTTCCAACACAGTTATAATTTTCGGGTGTAATTCAGATTATATGTGTTATTCAGAGCACCAAAGAGTTTCCAAATTAAAATTGCAGGAATGTCTCCCTACAGAAATCGTTCTAGTCACATTAAAAGAGCAGATGAGGATCTAAGAAAGTTTTTGCACTTCTCTTACCACTCAAGTAATTCTGTAAACTGAGAGATCAAATCTAGGTAAGAGCTATTGTGAAGACACAACCTTAAATACCAACACCAGAAGACTTTTCTGAAAGTGTTCTTCATATGTTTCTTTCAGGGAGCAAAAGGCCTGGGTTTCAGAATAGCTGTTCACAAACAGCCAACACTTGCTCCTTTGTGCTTTTGCAAAATTTCACCTATGTAAAACATATTTTGCTAAACTCAGTGAAGAACAGGATCTCAGCCAGAAGGTCCCACCTTATCCCCAAGATCTTAGGAAATTATGAAGTCCTGAAGTAGCACTAGGACTGATGCATATCTAGCGATTTCTCACATGATTACACAAAAATGTAAGGAGGAGGAAATGCGATTTCACAATTGGTGTCAAAGTTCAGGAATAGATTACGACAACCACAGCTCATGGAAAAACCACCCCTCCAGCAGTACCCCTAAGTGGAACTGACCCCCACCACCCCAGCCCAGACCTTGTTCCCTGCCTGATACCGACTCCCTGCCCCAAGCAGCATCCTCCGATAAACTTGTATGTTCTCGGATCATCCAACACAGTGAGTTACAGGAGGAATTAGCCTGAACGTGATGGTAACTTGCCTCTGAAGCACACGGGACAGCTTGTACCTCTCAGAGCTGCTGTTTCCTAACATCAAAAAGTAATTAATCTAAGTTGACTTCCATCATGGAGCGAACAGTTTGCCAACAGTTACCACATAATATTATGTTAGAAATTATGCATGTTCACTACACTGGAGATGTGCCTAAGGCATTAACTGTAAATGGTATTTTCAGCAGGGATGTGTATGGGGGCATGCGCACTGGAGTAAGAAAAGCCGTGGCAGTCATGGATTGCACAACCGTTTCCATAAACAGAATCTTCTGTTGAGAGCTTTTCCCCTTGCTGTACTAAAGTTTTCCATGTTTGGCCTCGGAAAAAAGCAGAATTGCTCTAAATACTTTGGGAATGAAAGAACTGCTCCCATCTCAAATCCATCACTGGGTAAAGAAACAGGAGTATGATTTCACCGTGTTTGTTCCCTTCCAAGATTTACTTCAACACGTGGTACTTTCTCCATTTTAGTCTTTAATTTTTGGGTCTTCCATGCAGAAAATATTAACTGAGGCAAGGTTTACTCAGATGGCTAAACATATCTGAGCAGAGGGAAGCCCTGTCAGTGCTTTAAACCAGCTGGGACATCTAGGGATGGAGGGCTCATCAACTGAGCCTCACAAAGTGTGGACCAGTTAGGAAAGGCTGGACAGCAGTTTATGCCCTGCTTTCTGTATTCTGGAGCGTGGAAAGGTACTGAAAAGCTGAGTAGGCCCTAAACTACAGAGTGTGTAGACCTGTTAGGGAGACTAGAAGAGTGGCACCGGCAAAATTCAATCATAAGTATGTAAAGATCACGGTAGACAGTCTAAAGCATTATTAGCTAAATTCAGTGCAATGGATGAAATTCATACACGGAACCAATTCCTGACCTAGGTATCATTTAAGCTCTTATATTCTCAGCTAGTGCATAAACCCTATGATGGCATTTTAAGCAGGGTGATTTCACACTGAACCGTTTCCAGAAGTCCTACGAGATATGAAGATCTACTGGGTTGTTTACATTTGTTATGTTCAAAAGGAGACTTTCTCCAGAAAGACTCACGACATAAGGTAGATAAGCTGCAAGCAAAGGAAGGTATCAGTCACACACACGGAATCAAGTTCTCCCTTTACAATCTGACATTATCTACCTAGGCTGAAATATAATCTGTGTTTTCTTCTAAACATTAGGAAAACAAAAACAAAAGCCAAGCATACACGTTAAATTGCTATCAAGAGGAAAATCCATATTATGCAGGTGACAGGTTCCTCCAACAAAGCATTTAAAATAGCAAAACACAAGAAATACCACTGCCTGCCTTCAAATACCCGCAGAAAAGATTAAGGAATACAAAAGGCAAAAGAGGAAGAAATATTAGCACGCAACAGCATAAGCTAAGAGTGCAAAGCGTGTTAATTAGTGTATTATAATGACTTCTGACAGCTTCACATAATGCCTTTTCATCAACATACTGTTTCAATTACGCATTCTCCACTTCCCGCATTAAAACCAGCTTCACTATTATTTTTCACCTGCTGCTTCAGTATTAGGTTTAAGCACTTATGTCTTTCAAGAAAATAATTTTATTTTCCGGAAGTTAATCACTGATTCCCTTAATAAACACTAGGGAAAAAATTCCTCTGCTCTGTGAAAGCATAAAAGGAAACGAAAGGGAAATGTTGTCATGTGGTATGCTTTGTTATCTCCAATACACCATGATCCTCCACGCTTCACAAAGCCCTTGGTTAGAAGCCAATCATGCAGCTCAGAGTTGGAGCACATTGGTACAGAAACCATAAAGCTGGACTAACTTTCCCCAAATGCTGACAGAATGATGAAGCAGCCCATGTTTTTTAACCTTTAGCTCAGCTATTAAACGTGGAAACAAGCATTAAGACACATGTCTGGAAGTCTGATCTACTAACAATATAAATTAAAAGATAAAGTTCGCTCTTTCATTACTAATGACCTGCTGGGGACCTATGTACCTTCCAATTTATTTTTTTTTAACCTTGTGCCTTGAAGAATCACAAATAAGGAAATCCAAAATGAATGCATAAATGGGCCTAAGTCCTTTCCAATATTTAAAATACTGGATTATTTCATTATTCCCATTGAAATGGGGCATAACAAAGACTGGAAGACTAACTCGCTCCTCTCTTTGAAAGGCCAAGCAGCACACCATGATGTCAAACACAAAGGGAGCATACTGCGGGGCAGAGTGTGAACACATTAAAGGAGCACAACTCCACGGCAGATCCCTACAGCCACTCATAGAAGCGGGCTCTGACAACAGACATAATGAATGGGTCTCCTCCTACGCGTGCCTCTGAGCTCACTCTGGGAGAGGCAGCAGCGGGAGGACGATGATTGCCTCCGGGAAACAATCTTTCCCATCCCAAACTTCATGGGACACACCCTATCTCCAGTCATGGTATGGGTGGAAGAATTTTTTCCATGCGCTCATAGACCGCTCTGTTCCAACAAGTTTGGTACATTCTTCCTCCATCCACTCCTGAAAGGTGCCAAGAACATGTAAAGCAAGTTGAGATTTTTAGCAGTGCTCAAGAAGTACCCAGAGCCTTACAGGATTTGGTGTTCAGAAAACCACCAAAGGCAGAGAAGTGTTACACAGGGCAAATCATCTTGATCATTTAATAATAGTTTACTGTAGTAAGCTTTAATATACCCACATTTTCAACCACTTCTCCACTCATTTTATGAAACAATCACTTAGTAAGAAAACTCGTGACGCAGAGCCACAAAACAGAAACTCCTTGAAATTTTCATGCAGCAACTCATCACCCAATTATTCCTCTTCCTTTTACATCTCACTGAATTTTAACACTGAAAATGGCATGGAGCTAAGAGGCAACTCTGGCCTAAATTCTGTATTTGGTCAAAGCTCTCAATTCCTCATCTTCTCTGCCCCCTCTTCCCTCACAACATAATGCTTTAAGCCCTTAATTAAAGTTTATATGGCTAGGGCAACACTCCCAGGCAATGAAAATGTATACTTGGAGGTTTGAAAGCAGCATCTTCCATCAAGCAATGCACCACGTTAGGTAGCTGCAACCTTTTTTAAGGCATTCGGATGCTTGTAGCAATCATGGATTGCTGGACTGAATTTTCAATGCCAGGCACCTGTTAAGCAAGACTTTTCAGGCTCCACAGTGCCTTTTTTTTTTTAATCTAAAGAATTATTTAGTGACCAGATTTTCCCATGTGCCTAGTACCCACGCACTCATTCTGCAATCTCTCTGAAAAGGCGTCTAGTAAGATCTTAAATCAGCACTGGGGTGCTTAGAATTAGTATGTAGCAACAGATTTAGGCAATAAAATTTTAAGCTACTGAAGCTTATTATTTTCATCCTTAAAATCTATTCATTTAAGTGCAGCCACCTTCTAATTCAGAGCAGAAGATTTGAGATTTAAATGTAGGTTCACTTGAAGTGAATTTAACACACATAAAGTGACAGGAGTTGGAATACGGCTCTTTTGTGAATTGAAGAAAAAGAAACGAAAGAATAGAAGCAGCAAACAAATTACAAGACCTGTCAACCTTGTTAGATACTGTGTTGAGAGCAGTAAGGATGAATGGGGACTTCCCACTTCTATGCCTATCACAAACAAATGAAAATATATGCATGGTTTTGAATAAGGTATTTAGGAAGTGACAGATAAGTCTTGGGAAGGCAAGTTTGCTTTCCCTGCTGAGAAAATCACATATTTCAATAACACTACTTTCTTTCAAATTCCTCAGGACAATGATTCACATAGGGCAATTTCAATTTATTTTGACTGTTTACTCGGTGTTGACAATCTGAATTGGTAACTTCTGATATTCTACTGTAGGAAGCAGTCTTAAATGTGACAACTCAAGCTGTAAAGAATGAGTATCTTCAAAATTATACATCTCTTAACAAACCGTCTTTCTTCCCAGCTATTACAGCCTTAATTCCAGCATTCCAGCTTTGTGTTTGTTTTGTCCAAAAAGAGGGCATTTCATTCCACAATGTTATTCTTTCCATTATTTTGGAATTACACACATCAACCGTGTCTGGGTAATCCCAGAAAAAATGAGGAAAAAAAAACAATTTGGAAAATTACTTGAATGGCAGAAATTGCTATCCTCCAGAAAGATCTGCGCTCATTTATGTACTTGAAAAATTCCTTCCTTAAGATTTCCCTTATTTGAAGAACACGACCATATGCTATATGAACATACAGAATCATAGTGCTATCCACAATATCGAAATAGATTTATGCAGACAGCATATTTAACTCTACAGTAACCAGCTTATCATGAAGGGCACAAGCCAGAGAAAGAAAACCAACCTCTGCTTGCATAACTGATTGTCACTGCCACAACCTAACCAATTGCTTTTAAATGTCACAAGAAAACCTGCAAACTACATTAAGCTCCCGAAAAGGCTTTCCAAGCAAAAATTTTCCGCCACCACTTTGCTCAGGTTGCTGAAATGACGTCTTTAACAGAGGGCAAACTGAAATTTCTTGGGTCTTGGAAGTCTCAGACAACAAGCACCACTCCTCTCAAGCAAGACACTACTTTTATTTTTTAAATTGTTCCATTCCTTTCTCTAAGTAGAAAAAGTACACCCTACTATTTGCTCACTATTGTCAAGTAATCTGAAAAGTATAGGAATGTAAAATTAAAGCTCTAACAAAACTGACATAAGCTTCAAAAATCATTCCACATCATTTGAAGTTTCCTGCTTCACTAAGTTTTATTGTTCTGCAGTTTAGTTAATCTTCTGATATGTAAAGGTCATTGTTCCATGCATTTTGAAGGTTTATACTTATGCAGGAATGTAGGAATGGTTGTGTAGGTAACTCCGAAATCAATCCCATTAGGGTAGAAAAAAGAATAGATGCCAAAACTCCTCTCTTACAAAGATAAAATGTAAATGCTCTACAGAAGGTGAAAAGAGCTCCTCAGGGAATTGTTAGGAACTGGGCAAAAGAGCAATGCAAACGTTTCGTTAGTCAAGTAGAAACTTGAAGAAGGAGAACTGGGAGCGCTTGTGAGAACAGAACAGCACTGCCAGCATGGTGCAGTAATAGAGAAAGCCCATGCCTAGTTCACTGACCTTGCACACTGATGTAATGTCAATAAAAGGAAATAGATAAAAATCTGTACATATAAAGTATATCCCATTTATTCCTTAAAGGATTTAGTAAATTCCACAAGTCTTCAGAAACATAAAGATAAGCTAGTTACTCATGAAGGGCAAAGTGCTGTCAGTTTTCAAGCCGACTTCACTGAGTTTAACAAGGACTTCAGGAGGAAACAGCATTTAATAACATCTCTCACCACTCTTAAAAAAAGAGCTACCTAAAAGGGACCCATAATTTAACCTTCTTCCCTTCGGAAAATTGTTCTCAAGAAAACAATTCAAAATGAAGAAGGAAAACCAATTTACTCGTCTCTTTCTCAGCTTGTTAGTTAAGATTTAATTCTCCATATGTTACAATTATGTTCTGAATGCCTTAAGTATGACTGATATTCAGGAAAAAAACCAGCAGGATGTATCAACGATCCACTTCGATCTCTCTTACATTTTTAAAAAAAATTTTAATATAATTTAACAAAATATGAAAATGTTAAGAGTGTTCAGCTGGAAAAGGAAAATAGAATGATAAATATATCACAGTCTCTTTAATCCACATATTTTCTTTAAAATAAATTCCACTTTCAAGCTTCATTTACAATCTCATTTGCACCGAGTTGCCAATCCTGATTAGCCCGAATGAACTCCCTAAACATGAAGGTGAAATCTCCCAGACAGTGACATAGCAGGAGATTAGAACACCTGCAGACATCCACTGTGCCACAAGAGACTTTCTTTTTACTCGGAATTACCCTCAAATGAATACCTTCAAACATAAATGTACAAAAGAAAGGATCTCACAATCCTTGGTTACACAGAAACCTCGCATTTTAAAGACTGAAGAAATGCATGCTTTTTCAGGCTAAAAGCTAAGAAACAAAGAAGTCTCTCTAGCTTTCAAAAACAATGATCACTTAAAAAGGGAGAAAAGCATGATTTTTACAAAGTCTCAAGACACTTTTAATAGGATAACTAGTCATGAGTGATGTTACAGTAGGCAAGGTAAAGAAGTATTTGTTCAGCCCACCAGCTGAATGCATAATTCTCCATGAAGACCCAAAACGCAACCATCCAAAAAGTCACAGTTTCTTAAAAAAAACCCAAACAAAACACTGATAATTTTAGAGACACTATGCATATTAGAGATTGATCGCAGATGAAACTCATGTCATGAAAGTAAGTAACAAATGCCTTAATAAAGGAGGATTTTCACACCCAACAAATCATCACATGCCACCTATTCCTGTTGATTATGGCATTTATTTGGTCAAGTATTCACAAGTTAAAACTCCGTGTGTTTAATCATAGAGTCTGGCCTGTTATAAAGCATTATGTCTTAAGACTTTATTTGATCAGAAGGCAAGCTTAGACTAGTTCTTGCAACTTTGAGAAATTGCAATCAACCATTTCTCAACATCTGATAGGAAGGAAGCAGAAGGAATGCATTTTAAAATGTGGATGGTTTGATCAACGATATACAAGCAATGTTTTAACAGTTGTGATTGTTAAAAATGAAGGGGTATTCCCTGTATGTATAGAAGACGGTATTGCACATGTCACACGTCATGCGGTAAGAAGAAATGTCAATCATCTTTTTAATGCATATATTAAAACAAGATGCATAACTGAGATGAAAAATAAAATATCTTTAGTTATTGAACTTGTATTGTGAGTTAACTCTGGCCTGAATTAACATATTGGTTTACAGGAGAAAATAGTATTTCCAGATCAACTGGAAATGCTTGAGCCTAGCTACACAGATACCAGATGAAACAGGACTGGTTTGCTTCTGGGATGATAGCATTTCCATCTCCCTATAGCCCAAGCTCAGATGCTTCTCTTACATTTAGCAGGAATGAACCCTAAACCTTAATTCAAACTAGTCTGACTTTAAAGAAACCCAAGATTTAGACCCAACTTTGTACTCAGAGGAAGTGTTCCTTTCATTAGGTGGAAGGAAGAAATAGAGGTAAACACTAAAATAAAAAAATCAAAAAAGAGTTTACATCACACAGAAGCAAGCTGGACAATGAATGGAGAAGAAAAGACAGCTGAGAAAGGGTGAGAGATGGTTGGGGAAACACTAAACTGATTGAGGATGCTCCGCCAGTCTATGAAAAGACACAATAACAATATGGAGAGATCACCACTGAAAGTGACTGCCCAAGAAAGTGGTGGAAAGAGGGGGCAAAGTTTGAAGTAGATAAATGCAGGGGTAGGGGAGGGATAATATACTTGCCAGGCACAGCATTTAGATAAGAGACACTGCAGTTAAATCTGTTAATTGCACGCCTGCCATTTTATCAATTGGGAGGCTAAAGGTGCAAGATATAATGGATGCTGGGCTTGGAGCCAAATCACAGCTCCTGCTGTTGAACACCCAGCTACCGTAAGGCAATAGGGCTACTTTTATTTTTTAAAACACTGGTAGGTAAATACATTGTTTTCCAAACATCAACAGCACATCTCCATTACAATTTCTCCAATGAAACACACAATAATCCAAATGAGCATTAGCACTGGTTTGTATTAAGGATAGCCTGGAGCTAATAGTTAAATGCAAGGCTCAGTATCAAAGAAACACATTGAATTCCTCTGCCATAGGCTGGGAGATATGTCTGCCTGGTTGGATAATATGGAAAAGTGAGGAAAGTGTGGGAGGAGAACAAACATGTACTGCACATGTGGCCAAAAATGGCACTACCAAGAGGCTTTGGAGGCATTTGTTTCAGAGCAGGGTCAGTGCAATTGGCCCTGCCCAAAGGTTTCCCAGTTTTAAAGCCACCGAATTCACCCCCTAAAAGACTGGGCAGATTAGGAAAGAATTCATTCACTTTACAGTGATACATCAAAATCTCAGGCTGCTCACACTGGCAGGCTGCTGGAAAAACATGAGACAGGGACTTACCACACCTGCATCTAACATGAATCGCCATTTATTTAATAAAATAGGATTCTTATGAGGAGCTAGATTAGATAATCGGTTACAGAGCCATTTGTTTATACATTTCCACTTCAAATCCGACACTGAATAGCAGTGACAGAAAATTATTACCAACTGATGCCGGTCCAATGGATTACTTGAAATGGACTGAAACCCTCAGTTTGTTCTCGGTGGGTAAATTACTCCGATACAAAAGTCACGTCCAGAGTTGGAACTAATTCAAAGAATATGTTTTAAGCACAGAATATTCCAAAACCTGAAAAAATTATGCTCCTCTCCTATTAAAAGATAGTCAACCTAAGTCAGATTTGGAAACTTTCTCTTTCCCATTGCTGTCATGCCGACCCACGTGTCTAATGTGGGTTACACACGGCGGGGGGTGTTATTTTTTATTTTTAAACAGGCGCTTAAAGTCTGCATCCCTGCAGGCACGAGCGCAGCTCTGAGCTGCCTGGGAGAAGGAGAGCAACAGCAGCGGAAGGAGCTCTGCAGCTACAATTTCTTCGAACGCCACAGGAACACACAACCCACCAAACAGCATCACAATGTGTGAAAAAGGCCAAAGTCCCCCGAGCTCTTTGGTATATGAGGTGAGGACTTGACCCACCTTAGAGGATTTCCTTTCAGAACACATTGTGTTTGCCATACAGGGGATTTACTCATCTGTGCTGCCCCGATTTCTTATTCATAGTCATTGGGCCCCTAAAATATTGTTACTGAAAAAAAAAAAAGGACCAAAAAAGTCCTCTCTCATTTTCAGCTTCACCTTCTATGTATGATCACAAGAGATTCTCTGACCCGTAAACTAACTGCTCTTTTTGATAAAACCATCTCGTAGAAAAGCCAAATAAAGCATTGTCTAAAATCAACAACAAAAAGACAGGGGGGAAAAAAGATGAAATCTTACTGAGTTTTTAGAGACCTCGAAGTGTTACAAATTACATTAAGTTGACAAAAAGTGCTTGGGGAACTTATATAGTTGCATATTTAAATTTTTAAAAAAGGCGAAAAACCCAGATACCCCAATTGCATAATTAAAGTTCCATAAAGAAAGAGGACTCGTGGATCTGTAGATGCAATAGGACATCCAAGTATCTGTAAGATTCACAGACCCCTGACCCTTCGACATGGATCTTCTCTGCCTCTTCTCTGATGCCTTTGAATTCCCCATGGGGGGAAACCTGTATGTAAGTTTTCTTTACTACTACTCTAATTATTCCCATGCTAACACAGTGGCATTCCAGTTGATAAAACATAATTTAGATTGTATTTCACATCCCAGTCGGATAGGTCCCTTCCCTTGCCAAAACCAGCAAAGCCAAGAAAGGCCAAAGCGGTGGCTGTGCCATAGAGGAGCTAATTTAACTCAGGAGCATGAGCTAGCTAGGAAGGCAAGGACAATACTAGAAGCATTTTAACCATAACCACTGTAAAAATTTTAACCCAAACAAGATTTTTTTTGTTGCTGTTCTTTGGGGGGGTTGGGGTTTTTTTTTGTCTTGTTTTGTTTTTCTTTTGTAATCTGGAGGGAAATACCAGTCTTGGCTAAAACTAATTTTTATGTCAAATGCAGTCTGCATTTATACAGTCCCTAAGCAAGACAGGTAATAACTACTCTTTAACAATAAATGACAACGAGAGGGGAGTTTCTATGCCCTTCAAAAACCGTGCAATAAGGAGGGACCCTGGCAGTGATGGGGAGGCAGTTTTATTCTTAAGTTGCGGCCAATCGTTCAAAGCCAAAACTCATTTTCTGAAGTTGTCTTTCATTGCCAAGTGTAAGATTCTGATTTAAAATGACTTGTTTTGCATCTTTGTTTATGTTCACCTCTCTAAACTGAAAGAAATCCAGCAATATTCATGGCTCCATGGTCAATTTTGCGTTAACGTCACCTTCAGCTTCTCATGAATAGGGCTGTATTGCAACAAATTAATTTTAAATGAACAGTCTTCCCTGGAAACATTTCTGCTCCATTTTGTCAATAAAAGTTGTTTTAAACAAGATTACACCTCTGACAGGATTACACCTGACACAAATGCAATCTTTTACTTGAATGAATTGAGATTTTCAAAACTGCGGGCTTTCATAGCGTATTATATGACATTATTTGCTATCCATGACACCTCCCAAAGTCTCAAGGTTTTCTTCCCCTCTCCGCTTCACATATAACGTGCGGAGTTTTCCCAGTTCTACTGGCAGATTAAAAATGAATAATGCGGCTGTTAAAACAAAAAGCGTCAATGAGAAACTGTTTCCTCCTTTGTGTTCATGGGTACTTTAAACAGTTTACAGTCTTGATGACCTGCTGTATGTAGCCCACACAGGCTATGAGATATTAAACAATATTCTTACTGTATTCTTACTTTCTCAAACTGACCCATGTGTTTTAATTCTAATGCAACCACTGTATAAAATTATAATGAAAGTGTAGCAAGAAAGTTGCAAAAAAAGAAATGTGATCCAGACAGATGTACATATAATGAGATATCAAAGAGTTTATTTTTAGTGTTGCAAAGCATTTCTCATTTATATATTTATTTATTTATAAGCCTGGAAAAGCCTTGGAAAGCTACCAACTAAATAGGAAGCATACTTAGAAGTGTGCAGTGATGTATCAAACACATTCTTTTATGCCATGTTGAAACATTAAAATGGTCGGACATTTCTCTGTCCATCTCTCTGATACATCACTAGAAAATGTAAGAATTCAGACCACTGTGCCTGAGGTTAAAAGGAATTTAGTATAACTCACTTTCCCGAGGAGCCGGAAGAGAGATTTGTAGCATGACAAATAGCTAAGAAAGAGCATGCAAGAAGATGTAATTCAAAATCGGTGACAGTTGTTTAATTAACACTTTCTTCTGGCTTCTTACTGTGTAAATTATATTATACAAATTATACTCACCTACAAACCAGCATGTGGGCAGAAACAGCTATAAAAAAGTTTACACTGAAAGGACTGTATCTTGCATTAATACACGTTACTCCTAAACCTGGTCCTAGAACTATTATCAGTCACTTGGAGTACCGCTGGGTCTTTTTTGTTACAGTTTGTTTTTTTATTAATATTCAAAGTAATCCAGAAAGGTGTAAAGTCCAGATCAGAGTGACTGCTGTGCCCTGTAGATGATGCATTTCAAAGTTCCTCTGTATTCCCAACAATGAAACTTCAGTCCTAATCCAGCAAGCTAAGAGCCCCATGCTGCAACTACTAAAAACTAACAATATTTCTTCTCCGAGTATTCTGAAAATGGCCAAAAATCAATGACATCCAGACCTGTTTTTTTTCTTATCAGCTAATTAACCTAAAAGATACTGCCATCTATCCAGAAGAAAATAAGTGGTAGAACATTTGCAAGTCACACAATGGTGTAAATAATCTGCAACATTGACTAGCATGCACAGAGAAAATATAAACACACATACAGCTAAAGAGATGTATAGCTACAGATATACAGTAATGAAAATGTATCCCCTCCATCACTTGGTTTTCTTTTTTTTTTTTTTTTTTGGTAAAAAGGTACAAGATCACTGATGATAACTCAAGAATCTTCAGAGGCATCATCGAAAACTCACAAATACCAAAAAAGGAAGGAAAGAATTTGAGAAGTCTAAGAAGAAATGAAAAAATAAATCCTAATGTATCCTCTTCAACTTGTACGAAATATTTCAAACAAAACTAAAAAAAATAAAAATCTGAGTGGGAAGACAATGTTAAAAAAAGGGGGATGCTATCAGAAATCTAAAAAAACGGGGAAGTAATTTCTCATAAATTTCTAGTGCTGCAACAACAACCAAAAAAATCCTTTGATCCCCATACTTGAAGGCAAAACATCCTGGACGATGGTACCTTTTCACTGGTAGTGAAACAGCATCCTCAGTATGTAAAATAATACCAATTTTTCTTTTTTTTTTTTAACTATCTGGTTAATCAGTATCTAGATTCTTTCCTACAGCAATTCAAACGTTATTTACGCCCTGCAGTCTCACACCTGATGTCTTCTTCCTGAAGAGAAATGTTTCAAATGTTTGACCTCAGTTTTCACCAAAAAACACATATTTTGGTCTGTACACTTAGTTTATGTGAAACAGCCTCAAGATTCCTCTGCTCGGTGAAACAAAGATCTTTTTAAAACCATTTCACATAACCTTCGCATCCTATCCACTTTAGACTGGTCTAAAGGAATTAGATTACAGGTAAAGAACTCCTCTTGAAACAGTCCCACTTTTCATCTGTAAGATTCTTTCAAAATACATTCAGAAAAAATAAAAATAAAATTAGCAGCTTTAAACCTCAAGTAAACAGCGAGGTTTGTGGGTGAGTGAAGGATAACTCAAAAAAATCACAGCACCTTTCATGTCCATGTTATTCCTTTTGCTTTATTTCAAAATAATAGAATGAAAATAGCTATGTCCTTATTTATTACCTATGATCTGATTATTTCCATTTGCAAATAATTTGTCATATTTTTGGCTGAGGAATATGCAGATTCAGCACAAAAAGAAATCCTATACTTTGCTTGCAAGAAAGAAAATTAGGCTGTACTGTTTTTAAAACTTTCCAGCTACAATAATATAATTATTATTAATCTGAAGAAATGATATGCAGTTAATGACCTCTGAGAGGCTACAATTTTAAACCTTTTTCCTACCCTAGGGAGATGGAGGATCAGCAGTTAGTGTTCCAATTCAAGCCCTAAGCCTGTGCCAACATATTTTATAAGCTAAATCCAGGTTTGGGAGACAGGCTGCATATTTTTCAGAGACTAAACCAGCATAAATCACAAAGTGCCAACACACTATGAGGTTAATGTTGTGTTTTACTACAGTAAGCAATTTCTATCACCATTTAAAATGAGACAAGCAAAATTCAAGCAGACAAAATCTCATGCATCAAAGATTAATTTTTCAAGTACTGAGCGTAGGCTTTGGCTACTGAGGGAACGTATCAGAGTGGGAGCAGGAGCAACCGCTGCAGTTAAAGGAGCATAAACATCGCCATTATAACCCCTTCTCCTTGTCAGCTGACTGTAGCGATCAGAATTTTGTTTATTTTTCTGCTACGCATTAGACTTTTTATTTTTTTATTATTTTTTGAGTAAAAAGGACCAACTATATCCAAGCATGGAGGAAATAAAATGTATTAGCCTTAAGGGGCACAACGCCCTGCTCCAGTGCCAACATGCCTGAGGAATGACTGTACACCACCAGTGTGGAAAGGCATATTCCAGTGCAAATTATTCTTCACCAAATTAGGAGACATTTCAAATAGCACCTTACACATAAATTAAGCATTAGGAAAGTGTTTATGCCTTGTAACTTACTCTCTGTTTCATCAAGGGAGTATCCAGAGTGTGAACCCCAGCACGTTGGACGCTGACGCCAGGGAACTGCGGTACCAAACAGCGTGGGCTCCCGTCACCGCCACACTACACTGCAAACTCAGTTGTGTAATTGCTTTCAGTAACACCGAGAATTAGACCTTTGCAGAAATTGTAGATGTCCAGAACTACAGAAATAAGGCCAGGGAAACTCATGGCATCAAGTTTCTACCGCCTGCCATTACACTGTATTAACACACACATTATAAGCCACTGGTGGACCCAATTACTGAGCAAATGGTTCAGTCCTCCTCTTAATTTTGTCTGTGCCCACTCCTGTCCTGGAGTTTGGTGTTCAATGACCAGATTGTAACAAGTGATGCCCAGAAGAAGAGGATTTAGATTTAGCAGTGAGGATCAATAGTAAAACATTTCCTTTAGCCGCAACGCATACATTTGTTAACTGAACAATTTGATGTGAAACGAGGGTTTCCAGCCGTACATGCTGTAAGTTAACCACAGCACGACACTACACAGAGCACTGACAAACGCGCTCTCTGGTCCATTCACAAATTAAATTTTAAAGAATCTATCTATTAAAAAATGTATATGAGCTAGGCTCAAATCCAAGGACAAAGACCATATACTCTCGTGATGGAAGATTCTTGCTGATTCATAACCACACATTTCAACTGGTAGCTACAGCACTTGTCCCTTTTCTATCCAAACTGATGACAGACCCTGAGCAGACTTGGAAGAGAAGGAGATGTTTGAACTTGTTTAGTTGAAGTCGATAAATGCATTCCCCACGAGTCCTAACTTCTCCCTTTGTGTGTGGGGGGGGGTACAGAAGGAAGAGACAAGCCATAAAGCTTTACAATATACCATAAAACCCTCTCTAAAATCTAAGCAGGTTTTAGGACCAAAGAAGTAATCATTAATATTTCCCTTCCAACACATTTACAGCATATGCAATGTATGCTATTGTTAATGGTGAATATAGCAGGTCATTAAGATGACTGGAGCCAATTAGACCAAATTGAAACACAATAAAGACATCACTGCACTTATTTTCAAAATGGTCATAAAATACATAAATTGAGCTTATAAAAAAACCCTTTCAAACCTAGACACAACTCAGAAGAAAAACACACAGATACGTAGTAAGTGGTTTTGTTAACCATAAAAAAAGCCCTTCCCAAAGAAATCTAAACAACAAAAATATCGCTCAAGAACAAGGGGTCTTGGACCTTTGATTAATATTAACTTGCTTTGCTTCATTTTAAATGTAGTTTTAAATACTTAAGCAATGATGAAGATTTAAGAAATACAAAAAAGGGATAGCAAAAGCTGCTGCAGCTCAGCGCTGTTTCAGGAAATACCTATCTAGAGGTTTTTCCGGCTGTATCTTTTTTTCCCGGTAGGTGTCACGCAGTTTGGGCACAATGCTGACAATAATGTGATGCTACTCGGCCAAGGCAAAGAGTATAAAGACATCCCTCCTGGAAATCTATCATAACATTTATGAAGCTTCAATTATGTTAATGATTGTGTCACCCTATGCTTATCAGCAGCCTTTTTCAACTGAAATTTCATCAAACTTCAGTCTAGTTACGCATCTGGTGGCACACCTGTTTTCACTTCAGTATTTAAAAGCAATTGTGGGAGAAGATCAAGGACCTTGACCAACTGGGAGTTAGTAGCCAAGTTAGTCTTCTCTAAGCAATCCTCTCTTGTCCACATATTGCTCACTTTTGATGCCTTCCTTTCCAATTCCCAGACTTATTTTCCAATTCCCAGACTTACCTCTTCCCAGAACAAATAGGGAGGTAGCAAACTGAACAATCATGCAAAGATCATGTTCTTCTGCACATCAGAACCATGCAGAAGAAAGTATCTCTCTGACTCTCGCATATCAGAAATTTAGAATCGTTTGAAACAAAATTTATGTATTATTATATCAACCAAGGTTTTAAAAGTAAGTAAACAAAGTTCTTTGTGGAATCCTGGAAATTCAGATAATACGCTTGACTATTATGCCCCATTTTTCCAGTTGATGAGTTTTGGAGTACTGGAGTAGAGTTTTGGAGTTCCGTTTCTGCATAATCAACCTTTTAATTACAGCTCTGTAAGCGACCTCCAAGAAAATATGGAGAGATTTAAAATCACTACCCTTACAGTCTTACTTTAAAATAGTACCCTCCAAATATTCATCTTTTAAATACAGAAAAATATGTCTATATAATAGAAGCACACTTTTTTAATCTCTACTTTTTAATCTCCACTGTTTAATCTGATTAAACAAATTTAAAGGCTGATTCCTCCTACTGTGTTTAATACTAGCACTCCTCCTAACTACTTATTTCACAGCAGGAATTGTCTTTGAGAGCACATTCACATTATTACTCCAGATTGATCTACACAGTGACTTTGGACCAGAAGAGTATGCTATATATGGTATTTCCTAAAGGACATTGCTTAAAGTACTAAAAATATATAGCTTTATTAACAACATAAAGCAATGTGTTAGAAACTGCCTAGCATTTCCAGCAAGGTCCCTCCACTGAAAGTCCACCTTTCAGATTTAATTTACCGACTGTTGGCTCTATCCCATATTAGAGGCTGTAAGATTTTATTTTCCTAGGTTTAGGGGCTTTATTATCAAACATTTTTCAGAAAAAGAAAGAAATTATTACTAGACATATTAACAACAGAAAGAAGTTAGTTTGGGGGTCCTTTCCTGCCAAGGTTGGGGTACCAATTACCTATGTTGGATGCTTAAGCCTGTTAAATACCTTGCAGAATGGGACTGTATTTTCTAATGTGTTCTGACAGGGTCTTTTTTTATAGTGAACCTCTGCAAGCAGATAACAAGCCATGAGGCTGTTATGGACCCTTGGTTCCAGCCATAAAAACAATTTACATTCAGACCATTTTCTGCCAGTAGAGCCAACTGAGACTATTAATCAAATGAGAAAGAAAACAAGCATTTGTAGAGCTTTAAACAGATACTGTTCATCTGTTATTTAAAGCATGACGGTATCAGAGTACTGCTCAATGTTTGAAGACCAATTGTACAATATTTAGAATGAACTTTTCTTTAAAAGGAACAACAATATGAAGCACAGAAGTTAAGCAATTGATGATCGGTCTGGGAGAGCATTAAAGGAAAATGTCTCAGAGCAAAAAGCATTGCCTTTTTCAGCCCTCCAAAGCGCTATGAAAATGTGGGTGCCTGCATAGGTGTTTGCTGAAAAACAACAATAGATGACATCAACCAAATTATGCATTCAGCAAATAACTCGGCTGGCATTTGGGGGGGCTTTGTGTAGGCTTTTGCAGCACAGAAGGCAGATGGTGATTACACTGACTTCTGTAAAACTGTACTGAATGTTACATTAACTAGTAATTAGAAAACTCAGTTTGATTTCACTTCTATTTTCATACAGACTATTTTTTGGCATTCAAAAATATCTATCTCGAAAAGTTCATAAAGCAACATCTCTAGGCTATAGACATGTTAATCTTGGTCTGTTCACACTATTAGGATAAAAAGATGACGGAAAAAATGAACTATGTTATGTATTCTCTCCCTGAACATTTACAGTCACTTGTGTATTTCACAAACTGATCTCTGACTCAGATGCAACAAGAACAAATCACAGAAAGCTAGACTGTACCCTAAATCTTTGCATTTTTCAGTCAGACATTATTTTTCAATTTTTCCTTTGTGAAGAAATTATTTATCAGACCTGTTCTCATTTAACCTAAGTAAATACAGCAAAGTATTCAATAAAAATACGAGAGATGATAAAGGAGATTGCCAGAGTGTTTTTTATTTACCAACTACCAGCTTCCTAACAAAGCATACCTTCCCTTCAAATGCCGAATTTAATTCCAACTTCCTCCAAGTTGTCTATAAAACAAAGCAATATGCTGCATGATCTTTGAATACTAAATCTTCTTTAACATGGAGTCCTCAGCTTAAGCCCAAGTCCTGCATCATACAGCACACATGCAGGCTGCTCTGTCCCAGAGCAGCTTTGCTGATTTCAGCAAACTGCTTCCAAGTGAAGCATTTCAGGATCAAGAACTAGAGATGGGAAAATCCCAGGGGTAGGAAATACGATTGTAATATTTTACAATTCTGGTAAATAACAAAAAAATAACAATTCACCATGTTAGGAAATACATTTCACATTTACTATCATTACTCATCCAGCTATAATCATGAGAAGAGCAGAGACAACAAAATAATCATTGCACTACTCAAACTGTTAATGGATTATTGTAGTTGGTCTCCTATATACAAACAGATAAGTGAAAAGCAAACTCGTCGTGAAAGCTGGCAGTTATCCATTCACTTATAACCTTCAACAAATTGCTGACACACAGAATTGCATCACAGCGCATCTGGATGGGGAAGTCTGGACCTCCCGTCATGTTGCTGCTCTCATCACAAAAATCAGATGTAAAATAGTTTCCACAGTTCAACTGTCATACTATTATGACAAAGTGACACAGAGTGACAAAAGATATCCACTGGCTCTATAACTCTTTAAAATATGAAAACAGAGTCTTGATTGTATGATCACTTTTAGATGAATGGTCTAAAAGGTACAAAAATTTAATGAGCCTACAACCAAAAGCTTCTAAAGGGAAAAGTAAAAGAAAACAACAGTTGGTGAATACAAATATGTTTTAAGGAAAAAATCTAAGAAATCAAGAGTATCTAATTCTCAGCCTCTGCATGCAAACTGTACATTTCCCTCCCTGTGCCTGTTTGTCAGTTAATGTATCCTTTCCCCCTCTCATGTTGATGCATGACCAAATACAAATAGACCTGTCTTTGATGCAATTTCAATTTCTAAGAATATTGATTAAGCAGAATATTGACTTTTCTCTGTGTCTGGTTACAGGTTTTATTTCCAACTGCAAGTGATAATGGGTTTTCTCATTGTTTTGTTTATTATTCCTACATAAAGAACAAACAAAAAAATTTTCCTATAGTCTTCAAACAGGATCCCGTTCTACAAACCTAACTTAAGCAAGACCCATTAAACTGCTATAAAATTTAAAGGGAGGCCACGCCTTGGACATGACCCTTTCTCTTTCTAACACGGTTCAGTGCTCGTTGCTTTGATACCTTGTCTTTAATTTCTCTCATTAAAATACATAGGAGGAATTATGCACCTATGGATGGGCAGCTTTTCTGTCCCTCCCAAGATATTTTTTTTTTAAAGGGGAAGAATTAAACATCAAAAATCCCCGGTAGAGTAAATTACAATGTGTTATCAAACAATCCTATCAGTTTTATAGGAATCTGGCGAAGATTTTGGTCACATACAAACCCAACATAACTACCACATTGAAACTTCCTCAGCAATTTCCCTGACCTCTAGTCAAATTAACCTTTCATAAATAACCATTAACATGTGGTAAAACTATGCATAAAATATAGCAAAGTTTTCCCGTATATAGCAATTATCATTGTCAAGGAAATAATTGGTAGCTCTCATCATCATCAGAGAAGGTGCCAACAAATGGCTGAGAACACAATTTTCTTCTTTACCTAAGGCATTAAGGGCCACAGGAACCTAAAAAGATACCTGCTACTGCAGTAAGCATTTGATTTTACATGAAAAAATGTAGAACAAATTAAGCGAGCAGATCTAAATACATTTGAATGAGCCATGTTCCTAGTGCAAACTGCGTATAAAAAAAGAGATCCTGAATTCTAGTTATATGCTGTTTGTAATGCTTTCTTGGTATTTGTATCATTGTATCTTAATATACTATTCTGTAAGATCCTAATTTGCAGAGACTTCCTACTTTTTATTCTTACATAATAGACTGACCGATCAACGTGCTGTCAACATTAGGTTTTTCCAAGACAAGCTCAACATATACGCAACAAGGTCAAATAGCTGTCTTCCTATTTTAAATAGGATGGGAATTTTGACAATTCCACTTTCAGCGTACAAAAACATTCCAGCACTGAGCTGCACTCTGCTGAAAGCTAAAGTGTGACAGATGCCTTCACAGTAATTGCAATCAGCCTCTACGTAGCAGCTGAAAACACAATACATCACTTTGATCTCCTCAGCTCTCAAAGTATTCACAATCAAGGAATCTGCATGAAGAATATGAAATATGCAACATTTCCAAAAATTGTCTCCATGGAACTTAAATATGATAATGTATATTTTGTTCATACTTCATAAAGCATTTCCAATCCTTTATTATGCATATGAAAGGATAAGTTTTATCTTGCAAAAAATAAACATGAAAGATGTGTTATATTTCAGAGACATGTAGGTTTTCATTGGATAACATAGGTGAAATAGTCGTTTAGAAAAGCCTGAATTGCTTTGAGGGGAAGACATTATTACAGAACATGCTTAATTAAGTCCCACTGCTAATTTTGTAAAATGAATACCTTGTTGAATTAGACTACAGGGAAATAAAGCATGCATACCAGCTCCACGCGCTTAAAACAAAAAGAAAACGCTGAGAAAGGGTTGACTTACACTTTGCAGGTAGGTCATATCCACACGTAATTTTTGCTTGTCCAGTCTCACAGCCACTCAGGTTGCGGCATTCAGCAACTAAGCAGGGCCCAGCAGCTCTGTGTATACAGCCATCCACTACAAAAGTAAACCCAGAAACTTTTATTTATTAAAAGCTGGTCTTTATGTTGCCTTCACACAAATATACAGTCACAAACATTTACTGCTCATTTTTACATTCACAGCGCAGACCTACTGATCTATAAGTAGATATCCAAATATATACAAGCATTTTTTCTGCCAGAATTAGTCAATGTGTTTATTAAAAATAATATTCAGTCAACTTCTGCTAATTGAAAAGAAAACACCTAGAAAAGGTAAAGCAGAATTAAAATTTCAATATTAGAAAAGGATCTTATTCAAGGCTCTAAGAAATTCTCACTACAAATTATGGAAACAAATTTGATTCCCAGCTAAATGCCAAACTCTCTTTTACTGCATACCTCCGATACTTCTAAAATTATGCAGACCGTTTAATGTCACCATCCTATTAATGCCTTATACAAAAATTCCAAGAAATAATGCTTATGGATTTGAAATATAAAAAATACCTTGTTTTGACCTTTTTTCTTTTTTACATTTTTTAATTTTGCATTTTCACGCAATACTTCGGAGTTAATTAAATAACAATTACTAAAGGTTGCAATTGTAGCTAAGTATGCAAGAAAATTAGTAGAGTGCATAGATCTTATTACCCTTGGGAGCCAGCGAAAGAATAGTAGTAGCAGCAAAGAATAAAAAAAGGCTGCTGGCACAGCATTTCTGCCCTCAACATGCAATCAAAGAAATAATTTACTGTAATTATGGCAAAAAGTTTAAGAAAAAGGAAACAAAAAAAAAAAAGGGAAATACTGTGTGCATGAACATATTACCTACAGTAAGGCCCTAATTCAGCAGCAATGATGAAGTTCAACTATGAGAAATAATCATTATATAAACTACAGTATCAATTCAAAAAAGGTAAAATAAGCTGAAGTATAAAGGCTAAAAAAATACTTATGGAGACAAGAAAGGAAGATTCTGTATGCATATCACTCGATATGCTTCTATGATGGAGTGACTACATCAGTGGACACGGGAAGGGCTACAGATGTCGTCTATCTGGACCTCTGTAAGGCCTTTGACACGGTCCCCCACAACATCCTTCTCTCTAAACCAGAGAGGTATGGATTTGATGGGTGGACTGTCCGGTGGGTGAGGAATTGGTTAGATGGTCGCATCCAGAGGGTAGTGGTCAACGGCTCAATGTCCAGATGGAGACTGGTGATGAGGGGCATCCCACAGGGGTCTGGATTGGAACCGGTACTGTTTAATATCTTCATCAATGACATAGTGGGATCGAGTGCACCCTCAGCAAGTTTGCAGATGACACCAAGCTGAGTGGTGCGGTCGACACGCCAGAGGGACGGGATGCCATCCAGAGCGACCTGGACAAGCTCAAGAAGTAGGCCTGTGTGAACCTCATGAGATTCAACAAGGCCAAGTGCAAGGTCCTGCACCTGGGTCGGGGCAACCCCCGGTATCAAGACAGGCTGGGGGATGAAGGGACTGAGAGCAGCCCTGCCGAGAAGGACTTGGGGGTACTGGTGGATGACAAGCTGGACATGAGCCAGCAATGGGCGCTCGCAGCCCAGAAGGCCACTCGTATCCTGGGCTGCATCAGAAGAAGCGTGGCCAGCAGGTTGAGGGAGGTGATTCTGCCCCTCGGCTCTGCTCTGGTGAGACCCCACCTGGAGTACTGCCTCCAGCTCTGGAGCCCTCAGCACAGGAAAGACACGGACCTGTTGGAGCGGGTCCAGAAGAGGGCCACGAAAATGATCAGGGGGATGGAACACCTCTCCTGTGAAGAAAGGCTGAGAGAGTTGGGGTTGTTCAGCCTAGAGAAGAGAAGGCTTCGGGGAGACCTTTCTGCAGCCTATCAGTACTTAAAGGGGGCTTATAAGAAAGATGGTGGCAAACATTTCAGCAGGGCCTGTTGTGACAGGACAAGGGGGAATGGTTTTAAACCAACAGAGGGTAGATTTAGACTAGATATAAGGAAGAAATTTTTTACGCTGAGGGTGGTGAAACACTGGCACAGGTTGCCCAGAGAGGTGGTGGATGCCCCATCCCTGGAAACATGCAAGGTCAGGCTGGACGGGGCTCTGAGCAACCTGATCTAGTTGAAGATGTCCCTGCCCATGGCAGGGGGGTTGGACTAGATGACCTTTAGAGGTCCCTTCCAACCCAAACTATTCTATGTTTCTATATGATTTATTTCAGATTTTATTTCAGATTTCACCAGTTCAAAGTTACAGCACTACCCAACAGCATGTTTGAAGCAATTAAACCAGAAAAGGCTTGAAAAGTCAAGTGTAGATGGGTTTTCAAGAGATGCACATAATCTGTTCATAGCATAAACTGTGTAGCTTTCTACAGGCTAGCATAGCAAGATTTGGGCAATACAAGGCTTGGGCACTCAGCATACCAACTGACCATTCACTGCCCACCGGGATGCAGGGAGACTAGGTAACTCCCTCACCCTGAGAGGTTTTTTGAAGCTGGAATGGAAATGATGACTGGCCTTTCTGCATTAAGGGCATAGCTGGTTTTGCAAGGTGTTGAGTATTTCCCTGAAGCCACGTATCCCCAAGCGGAGGGGCAGATAACATCTTTATCTGAATGAAGCCGCTTTCTAGTGTTAAAAAATTGATTGCCTTTTCTGAGGTGTTCTGTGCCAGAGTTAATATTCAGATGACACAGTAAAACGATGAGCGGTTCCTTGTAATACTCCCTACTCATCCTGGACACGGTGCCACTGATTTTTAAAACGTCATTTTGAAATACTTTATATTAGACAGAAAGGTAATTACAGAATCATGTGATGCTGCACTTTCAATGAAATTTTCTAAAATTTTCTTATTGAAAAGAATATGGATGCCAAGCCATCAGCCGTAAGCATGTTGTGCACTCTCTATGCCAAGACACCAAGTCTTCTTGTTCTACCTTAGCTGAACTTTTGTTTTTAACTTACCCAAAATCTCTGCTCAACAGACTCCAAGATGCTAATGCAAGAATAATATTTTGTAACCTCGAGGGGAAAAAAGAAGGACTGAAATCTATCCTGTGCTCATAATATCCAATTTAATTATTTTAACTTAATTACTAAATGCTTTTCCAAACCAAGCAGGATAAGTAAACCAGTATGCGTTGAAACCTCAAGTATATTTTTATAAGCACCACCACCACAATCTCTACCAACATTAATATTTCCTGAGACATTAACATAAAAACTGTACTGATGCTTAAGTCTAGCACTTTCTGCATGATTCTTTACAGAGGAAGAAGTCTTTCACCTCAGGAATACTGGACAAGGGCTCAAGTCCATGCAATTATTCCCTTGGCAGTGGATTAATCATTTCCACCCCTAACAAGTAGGCACCCTCCCTTGAGCAGTGTCTGTACAATTATTTGTTCAGATACCCTCTCAACCAACTCATCCGGATAAATCAACCTCTTTTTCCCCAAACTCCATTCACTTTAACCCAAGCCCAGCTCAGAGCACAACCAAACAACAGAACCTGCAAAAAGAAACCACTGCCCCTGGCAGGGAAGTGGAAGCACAGATTTGCCACTTCCCAATCTGCAATGTATTAACATACCCGATATGTTAATATACCATGTGCCAGATCAGCTGTGACGCCCAACACATAGGCAGTCCCAGCTCCCCATCTATAAACCATCTCATGACGGAAGAAGCATGCTCTTAATGCACATACAGCTACGATACAGATGGTCTATTACTAGTTTCCTGAAGCTGGTTCCACACAGGTCCATGTCCAGTGTTTATAATTGAAGCAGCCTCCAGAAAGATGAAAACATAACGGAAAAAAATTAAATTCTTAACGGAGGAAAATCAACTCTATCATAACCAATTTTGACATATGACAAGGAAAATGGAAGACATCTGCCAAAACCAAACAAGTAGACGTGCATACTTCCCTTATAAAGGTGGCATAAAAGAAAATAATTGAATACTCCAGACAGACATAAATGGAAACGTAGACATTAGCATTTGATATACTTCAGTGACTGATGACATAGGAGAATGAAGGGGGGGAACAACCACCACCAAAAAGAACACCAAAACTCCAAACACTAAACCACCCACAATTTTCTGAATAACCTCTTTTTTCTACCATACTTTATTAAATACTTGAGCAGAGATGACCTCTGATCTACGTATGCATTTTCCATTTAATATAACTCAATAAGTCATGCTAGAAATATGCTATGTTTCCAATACTATATACAATCTATTACACAAGTTTGATAATTCTTAAAGCAAAAACCCAAGCAGAGAAATATGTTGCCAAATATGAGCTCTCTGCATAACGTAAAGAAAAAAACTGGCAAAGGTAGAGTAGATTAGCAAATCTAAATGTGATACTTCAGCCTCTGCTAAAACATGTCTTAGCTGTATTAATTAAAAAAAACATGGAACAGGGATGCACAAAACATTTACGTGAGATATTTTGTTTTCTGGAAGTGTGCACTGACTAGTAATGTAAGTGTACAGAGAAGTAGGCATTGTTAGCATGGAAACGTTATGGAAATTACAGATAACGGCAACAACCTCAGGAGGGAAGAATAATGGCCAAAGATACATTGTTATTGTGTAGTAAGGAGGAAGAGATTTACATGATAATAATGGCATGCTGCCAAATTACTTTTATAGGAAAGTGAAGAATCTTTGATATATTGGTTTCAGATACTTCATCTGTATCATCGGCTTGATATATAGATGCTCATCTGCATTTTTCAAAACAGATTTGGAAAACGTTAAACCATATCCCACTGTTCCTTCCCTGGAATTTCTTTGTGCAACTGGCGGAAAAACCCAGACACGGTCAAATCTGACTTGCATCATGTGACAGTGATAAGGAATTATGCATTATCACTGTTTTTTACAACCAATGAAAAATGTCATTCTACTTCGAAGCTATCACTCTGTTTCACAGTATGCCTTTTTTCTACAGGCTGCCTTCATGTCCAGGTTTATGGAAATCATATATATACTTTGGGTCATTTATATACACAAGTGGCCTGCCATTTCACAGCTACGGGAAAGATGTGGGAAAATCCCACAGACAAAACCATCAAAGATAACTGACAAGAAATCCCATCTCTGGTCTGCATGATGATTAATTGGCGTTTCTAAGTACTGGTAACACCTGAAGGTACTAAAGACAGGGCTGCTAACCGTCCTTACTGATACTGTGCTTCTTGATATGAGTTTCGTGCTTATAAACCAAGCTATTTCTAAGGATTTTTGATAGCATTGATACTAAATGAGTCCTGCCCGGGGCCACCAGCGAGGTGGCAAACATCCACAGGATGGTGCCTCTTCTCTTCTGCGTTCCTCTCCCAACAAGCAGGCTGCCAGGCTGCCTAATGCTCCCCACAATCTACTCTGAGGTAAAATAAATGCTTTGAAAAAGCATACAACACTTTTCCTTTCAGATGACTGCAAAGACTTAAGCAGGTTGACTTGTCTTGTGAAATGTGATCCCATTATTCACTGCACTGTCACGTGTGGAGACCCCATACAAATGGGGTTTCTATATTTACTGTTTCACCATGGCTTGGCTGGATGAGCACATGAAAGGGGTTTCTTAGTTTTGAAGACCTGCATACATGAACTGTATTTTGAGGGCTGAAGAACGGCTCAAGGAGCTTGAGATTTAGCTCTATAACTCAAGTCATTCATGCTTGCGTAAACCTATTAAAAGTACTACTCCAACGTTTTTTCATTAAAAATAATATTAGCAATCTCATTGCACGCATCCATAAGTTTTAGGAGCCACTAGGGACAGCATTTTGTTCTCCCAACAATTCAGCGGAAGCCGTTAATGAAGAAAAACTCTTTTCAAAGCTTCTGCAGTCAATGGTATTGGTTGCACAAAGAAGTCACCTGAAAATAACTGCTTAAAATACATAGACAAAATCAAGTTTCAAAATAAAACTCCTAGGCAAAATGAGAGTGTACTAAAACCAACGCGTTAAACAAAAATACGGAAATCTTTGACACCATCTTTCTACACTGCACACTAAAGGATGCTAAAAGGTTAAAGCCTTTCTTATTTGATTTATTGTAAAGCAACTGTATTTGTTCTCCAGAATTAAAGGGTTAAAGTTATATAGTAAAAACTAGCTAATTTACTGATGTACAATATAGAATAAATCTGTTTCTTACAGAAAAACCTCTTAAAATTGCAAACGAAGCAAAAGCACAGGAAACAGAATTAAGGGTACCATGGGATGTTGCTTAAAAAAAAAAAATAACCTCAGCAAAACTAGCCTTGCAGTGCAGATGGTAATAAAAAAGGGTACGGTAATCAAACACCACAGGAAAAAAAATACAAATTCCCCTGGGAATAATAAGGCCCAAATTTCTTTTGTGACCTTGTGTGTCAGTCTGGATAAATTGAAGTTATGATGTAAACAACATATGCGGATTTATCATGTTATAATTCAAGAATCTATATATTCTTTTTCCACAGTAATTCCTGTTCTCTGGTGCTTTTCCAGATTTTCATTTCTCATTTTTACCAGGAAATTCAGGAGATTTACTTATTTAAGAAAGTTAACTGTGCGTGATTTAGCTATGAAACAGTACTGTTCTTCCACATGGTAAATGCCAGGAGTGAATAAAACCAGAAAAATGTCATTATATCAGATATAGTGCTAGGGACACACAAGAGAAAGCTGTTTTGCCCACACCGTAGCACACCTCTGGTATACATGCCCTCAGTCCTTGCAGACCTTTCAAAAATGCCCATTGCAAGGACGTATGTGGAAACCAGAAAACAAACAAACAAACAACCTCAAACCAAACTAAAAAAACAAACTGCCCCCAAAAAAACCCACAAAAACCCCCCAAAACAACCAAAAAAGCCAACTGACAACTAAAAGCAACCTAATTCTGCAAAATTGGTGAAGTACCTATAGGAAGTTCATTGGAATCAAGTGCTGCCAAAGTTGCAACTGCACCTCTGAGACCGATGTCAAGGGGAAATAAATCCTGCCCAGCAAGAGACAACAGCTGCTGGTCTAATGAACAAAGGTGGGGATCTTAAAAAGATTACAACACAGATGCCAGTCGGCCGCCGCTGCTAGAAACGGCAGTTTATATTAGGGAGATGGCCTCTGCTATTGGGAAGCTTAATGAACTGAAGATTTTTAATCAATGCACTGGTTTATAGGCCTCCAACATAATTAATTTTAAATACTTAGCATTTATACAGCACTTTCTGGCCAAGATCTCAAGGAGTTTAAAAGCATGATCTGATTTAGCTTTAAAATTCTCCATTTTAAAAACAAAAAGCACAGATGAACTATTCGTTTTGAGATGGCTATTTCACTGAATTAGGTTCACGTTTCATCACAGGCAATCTAAATTTACAGTTCCTTAAATATTCTTATTTTTCAGAAACTCTTAGTGCCTACACCGGAGTTAAATCAAGACAAAACTGAGAGTTTAAAGTCTTGATGTTCAAGCTACTGACTACCTAATGTGTCAATTCACATTCTCTGTATAGCGCCTCTATTTAAGAATCAACATTTTGAGATCCACTAACCCATGCTCCAGAGTGAGTTTAATGAAAAGCAGTAATAAGATGTAATAAAACCATTCTTCCAGTACAAACTGCAAGGAACAAACCTACTCATAACAATGGCATGTGTAAGCCTTATTGTAAAGTCAGACATAGGAAACTTGTATTTTAGAATATCGTTCAGCTGAAATCCTCCAAATTTAGCATTAAAAACCATCAGTTATTGCCTGCTATGGTGAAAAGTGCTGGAAATTAAATTTTAAAACCAACTGGTTGTTTTAAGAGAAGGCTGTCCTTAATCTGGATGCACATTCAAGCATAACAAAAGCAGCTGAAAGATCCAACACAATCGATGTCCGTGCTATAAACTGGCAAAAAAACCTGGAAATAAAGAAGTCAACGATGATTCAAAATAAAGCTCACTTACCCATGGACCTGTTAAATTTTAAGTGTTCTACATTTATTGCACACAACCAATCATTCTTACTTTGACAAAAACACAAAACAATAGTAAACTCACAAATTTTGGCAGATTTTTTATTTTAGTCAAATATCTTGGGATATCAGGAACTCAAATTAAAAATATATGAAAAGCCAAGTAAAAGTTGTTCTGTCACATTAGCAATGACGACTGGTAAATTCCTTCCATAAACGACTAAGCATCAAAGAAAGCGTTCGTTTTATCTCACACTTAGGACGTCATCTTTCTTAGTGTCTGAGTGCTCCTCTCCAATTTTGTAGACAGAGTTATAATGTCAATAGGATTCACACTTTTGTCAGCCCACTCAAGCAGCATAAGGGCTCAGAGAAACATGGGTCTAATAAACCTGTCTGAATGTCACACTTTTGGCAGGAAAAAAAGAACTAGGAAAGGCTCCAGTAGTGTTTTTCCAGTTTTTCCCAGTCCAAAATGCTGACATTAAGGCATGTGTGAAGGAACCGTTCACTTCCTTTTAATTGTGTTAGTGTTGAGAGACCTCACACACCACACTCTTCTACAGATGGAAATGAGACAGCTAAGCCTTAAATACCTCACTGCAGCAAGCAGAGAAATTGCATGTTGTTGTTTATTGAGAAGTGAAGTGATAAGCTGAAGTCTGGTGAAATTTCAGGCTATTCTACGCTATTAAACCAAACTCAGCTCACGTTCCTCTCAACTTGCTCCCCCAGCTTCCCAAACTGGCTATTAAGAAGCTGCAAGTTTTTTTAATGTGGTATCACCCTGAAGAAATGGGTTTGGTGACTCTGAAATCCTTTCCTCAGCCTCCTGGGCAGTCACGGGACTTCATTTCCAGCTGGATACCGCACAGATTGGAAGGACAAAAGGTCTTAGCTATATTTCATTGCTAGGATGCCTGCTTTGTCCTGGATTTCTGTTCATGTTGGTGTGCTATTATTACAGGACTCTCATTCTTTATCAAGAAAACAACTGTGAAGTCCAACTTCATGCATCATAGCCTCTTCTTATGTCCACTAAAAAAATAAAAAGCACATGGAACAGATTAAGAATAGGACTGTGTGAAAAAAATTACAGCTGTGTCCCTCTGAAAAGGCAGGAAATTGGGAGGGTTAGTTACACTCTTCACACTACCTAGTTCAAGGACACAAATAAAATTCTGTTAGTTAAGCTTTGACCTACCATTTAGGGTTTTGCACCACCTTGAACTTAAATTATGTAAATGTTTAGGGGGATGACATCAGAACTTTTTTTCCCCCCACTTTCACAGCCCTTTGCAAATTAGCCTCTGCTTAACACTTATTTCCAGTTCCACACAGAAAAGTCGATGCCCACCTCCACCTGGACTAAGATGCCAGCCTCCTTCAGCCCCTCGCTTGTTTCTTTTTTTTAAACAAGCACCTTTGTGCTTCCTCCCTCAAGCACAGGAGAAACTCGCAGTAAATAGCCACATTATTGTTTTTAAAATCTCACTGAAACTCTCTTTTGCCACGATGGCTATTAAGCTATTGACAACATTAGGCTACTACCGTCATATCAATCTCTGTCTAGCGCATAGAAATCGAGAGTCTATTTTTCCTCCTGCACTATTTGGAAACATTAAGTTAAATCCTGAGAAACAATAAAGAAACAAGTATCTAAAAAGATAAAAAACATGCCTGGAGGGGCAATGAAACTCAGATTTTATTAAAAAAAATGATTTAATAATGTTCTGATGCTGCATGTAAATGAAATAAAGAACACAGAAATGGACAAACTGGTAAGACTCACTGTCCATCTGTCTCAGCAACCTATCTCACATGATGGCCGAAGGCAAATGCTTAAAAGAGGGCAAGACCAGAGAAAGAAATTACCAGTGCTTCCATAGAATATTCTTCCAACCCTTCAGTACTGGCAACTCACAAGCCTGAGCAAGATGTCTTTTCTGTATCGCTCTGGACATGCTTTTTTCTTGGGTTTTTTGTGAGCATTTTGTGAGCATCCTAGACACATACAAGCATTTGGATTTGTATCTTCCAATTTTATGTAGTCCTCTGTGTAAGGTGGACAGCATCATTAGCAGGGAAATAAATACTGCAGATTATTCTGAGTAAAAGCATGCTGCTAATCTAGAAAAAGAGAATGAAAGTAGAAAAACTACTGCAAAGTCTTTAAGGAAGTTTTTTGTTTGTTTTTTTCCCCATTTACAACACACACAGACAAGCACTTTGTCTCTCTTTTTTGATAACTATTTTTCTTTGGGTTTTTTGTAATACATCTTTTCCTTCTCTGTAGGTTTCAGCATTTTAGGGCTCTGCATGCAAAAAACAGGAGACTGCAAGGGCGTGCTCCATTACTTGCAAACGTTTCAAAAATACTACGTGCATGGGCCAGCCATGGCAGATGAATTGTATTAAGCCAGAATAGGTATTTGCATATTTGGAGAACAGTTATTAAGCAGTCATCACACAGTGATTATACAAATCTATTCACTACGATCAGCTAGCACTTGTCAGGCACAGGTCAAGGATTTAGACAGAGCAGGCTACCAAGTAATAATTGTAAAATGACTGTGTAAAAGGGAGCCTTATAACTGGTGCATCCTCAGAGCCCAACAGGCTGTTGGCATGTCATTCCCAAGAGTTTTAAAGGTATACTGAAAATAAATTAAAAAAAAATATTGAAAGTTAACCACTTTTTCCCCACTGAAATGCAAGGGGATGTGATCTAAGACCTTCTCTTCATAGAGAACATGGAAGCAAAGGCATTCTCACATAGGTCTTTGCGGATTTGAAGCCTGAAGGCTTCTGTAGCAAAATACGACTTCTAACTAAATATAACTAAACCAGACACGGGAGAACGTGATGTTTCTCTTTAGCTATAGGGTGCACCAAGCACCAGAACACTATACATCACTGCTAGAATAAAAGAATACGTTAAAGCTTTTGAGAAAACCTGGGAGAAGACACTGAGCCTGAGCCAGATGAAGGACATAGGTGATGAATAGCTCCACTTCCCTTAAATATCTTGCAAAAGAAAGATGAGCAGGTCTACCAAGAAAAAGTTTTCATAACCTATGATTTCAAATATTACGTTCTTAACACTTTTTATGAGAAATTTGTTTGTTTGTTTGTTTTCAAGAGTCATCTCCTCCCTTCCCCACTAACCCATAACAGTTCAGCTTGACTATGCGACAGCACTGAATCTTCATGCAGGTTTAAGTGATGCATTATCTACGAGAGAGAGAAGATGAGGAAAGTAACAGAGGAAAGGTTAGTTACAGAAGCAAAATACGTCCAGTTCTGGGCATACTTCAAAAGGGACTTAAAAAACCACAGGGACTGTAGGAACTCCGAATTAGGGCAGCAGCTGGAATGTACAAAGGAGTAAGACTAAGGATCAACAAGGAGATATTCTCTTGCTTGCAGTAAGGCTTAACAGGCTATAGGAATACTAGGAATTATTTACTGAGCAGCGGCTGGTTTTCTTATTTCCTGGACCATTTTCACTTGTGCTAATTTACTTTTATCGTGAACCACTGAAGGGAGAAAACTTCGTTGAGATACTTCTCAGTCTGCGATCACAGAGACATCCTCTCAACTTGGAGTGCTGTTTCTAGCCAGATTAATTAACAGTATTAATTATACAAAAACTGCCTTGCAATAGGTAAATCCAATTGAACACATTACAATGTATTCAAAAGGAATAAATACAGGGGAAGAAAAAGGTAAACATGAGATTAACCGGAAAATGATGTATGCACAAGGTTCTTTCAGACAGTGTTTTAACACAAGCCTGAGAACTAATTACCCATAAAAAGTCTCAAATACTCTTTCCTTTTGTTGAGAGGCTATGACAAATCATATGTGCAACACATCTAAGACAAATGCTTGCCAAAAGATAACTTAAAAGATCTAGGACACAATCAACATTCAGCAATGTTGAAATATCAAATGTTTTCCAGCAGCATGCAAAAACATCACATACACTAAGTACAATCTCCCCCTATAAAAACAGTATAATATCCTGATACAGACTCATACCACAAATCAAATACAGAAGAAAAACTATTTACTCTCACTAATATGTCAGATTGCATTGCAGCATCTGACAACTCCATAGAAATATTAGAGGTATCAGCACAACCTTCACACCTAATTAACTGTATATGGAGTAAAGGGGGCAAAGCTGCCGTCATCAGACCCTACATTCCATTTCCACTCCTGGAAGATTGCCTCTGACAGTAAAGTTCTGTTTCCAAGGTAAATGGAAAAGCATTATACTAACCTGAGATTATGAGATATATTCATAATGATCAAGTGGAATTTAAGTGACTGCATAACCATGAATAAAAAGAAAAAGAATAAAAACCCTTGAGCGTTTGTTTATTTATTTAACATCAGAAATGAAAACAAGATAATGGAAAGAGCATTAGATTAAAAAAATGCCTTCCACATTGCCCACTGTACTTGGGGTTTTTTGCAGTGTAATCACTTTGGACAAAAACAATATAAAAAAGGAGAAGGACACAAAGCCTGATAATAGCAAGTGACCTTTAGAGTTAATGGAAGACTCTGAATCCAAAAGTTGCATGAAGAACTTCTCTGAGCTGTTCACTATCCAGCCCTCCACAGGGCCGTACCCCAACAGCCTGTTTAATCAAGTCCCACAGAAGCGTTTTTAACCTGCAAGAAAGGTAAGCCTGTAATGAATGAACTTATTACTTACTGAGCTGGCTGCAACCCTCCTTATGCCCCATGAGCTGTGGGAAGGGAAATTAAAGTACTAAGCACAGCTTAAAATTACAATCTAATAGTTTTCGAGTAAGAAACAAGATATCCCACTCAGATGGCTATATTTACCAGTTGGGTAATTCTGGTAATTCCCTCCCAAATAACTTTATATTTGTCCTAAAACCACTATTAAAAGAGAGATAAGGTACAGAAGAACTAAAGAGCTGGTTAATCTGTGCAGCATCATTATGTATTATTTAGTTTAATATCTTCTTGTAGTAAATACAAAATCATTATGTGCCATTTTCTTCAAGAGAACATTGTAGTAAATTTGGTGTTGCAACAGAACCATTAAAGTATAATAGTGTACACAGAAAAATTCTACTGATTAGCAAGCAAAAATATGTAATTATAGCCACAGTGTGGGACTCAGTTGGCTGGTGTTTTATTGCATACTGCTTTGTAAGACTACTTTGCTGCCAAAACTAATGAGGAAAATACTGAGTTGTTACTTCCAGTTGTACTAGAGGTTTTTGTCTTGATTTTATTGACATTTATAAAGCGATCATCACATGTAACAAACAAGCCACAGTGCCAACACTGTGAGCTGCAGTCTACAGTAATTAATGAGTAAACAGCATCAATTCCATAGCAATGTTCCATGGATACATAATGTATTAACTGCATTTTTAAGAGGTAATTCTGAACAACCATTTACCCAAAGCGTCTCATGTTCTCCGCAGTTTGAGCAGTATTAACAAAATAATACAAGAGCACTAAGACATGACTTTAAAAGGAAAAAGCAGCTCAACATTAGCCCATAAAAGTTGCCGTAAACATATTCAAATGTGCACGTCCAATACATAAAAATAGAGTTTTTAAAGAAAGCACATATGATCATAAGTAGAAGATTGAACAATATATATCCTACGA